>NC_083607.1:13619411-13921029 GCF_029168945.1 Cannabis sativa
AATTTTCTATGCAAAAATGTTGTTTTTGGAGGAAAATATAGTGATTCTGTTATTGTGTTGTTGCTGTAGTTTCTATTAGTTTTCAGAGGTGATTTCATGCATATTTGAGTAGAATTAACTAGGTTTGAATGCATGTTTGTGGGATTTGCTCAAGTTTGAGTTTAGAACTCAAAGCTTGAGCTTTAATGGTGAATTTTGTTTCTGTGGTTTCTGGGTTAGTTTGTTGCCTTAGATTTGTTCTTTGGGGTATTTAGAGCAGGTCTGGAAGGTTTGGAACCAATTGGGTTTGATTTGGTTGAGTTAGGAATTTTTGAAAAATTCCTGCGAGGAACCGGAATTCCGGTTGTGCAACCGGAATTCCGGATGGGTGTCCAGTAATTCCCAGAACCGGAATTCCGGTTGGGCAACCGGTCTACCGGTTGGGGAATTTTCCGAAACCCTAGTTTTCCTCGTTTTTATGTTTTTGGGGGTATTGCCATGTTTTTTATCGATAGGGAAACTTTTAGTTCCTAGTTTTAGTCCCCGGGAAGTGATTTAGCGTGTCACTTATAGCGTTGTGATTTTTATGGTTTAGGAGCCGATGTCAATCCGCTCGGCTTCGATTCCGGTCGGGTTGACCAAGCACACCCGAAATCGGAATCCGAGTAAGATTAGTATAACGGTATGCATATGTAGATTACATGTTTAGCGTGCATGTAGGAAGCCTATTAGATTACATTAGTTGTATGTTGGCTTCGAACCATCCAACCCCGTCACGCTCGGTACAGCCGGAGTATGACCAAGAATGGAGTATGACCGGTTTGACCGATCAGCCGACACTTGGTTGGTGGTTCCGTGCTATTGACGTATCCCGTCGGTACAGGCTGGAGTATGACCAGCAGCCGGAGTATGACCGGTTCGACCGATCAGGAGGATATAGTAACACGTCGGTACAGGCTGGAGTATGACCAGCAGTCGGAGTATGACTGGTTCGACTGATCAGGTTGTTACGTGTCAATAGTACCGTCCCTATGAACGTTCAGAACTCAGTACCATGTTGGACATGGCAGTAGTGGCTCAGTACCATGTTGGACATGGCAGTAGCGGGACTCAGTATCGTGTTGGACACGGCAGTTAGTATTATGTATGAGTATTATTATGCTTTTCTTACTGAGTCTGTCGACTCACAGTTTACGTTCATGTGTAGGTAAAGGCAAGGCTATAGCTGATGGACCGTGAGCGAGCTTATGAGATTGTACATGTCGGGGCGGTTAGGCCTGGAGCGTACGATCCTCGGGACAGCAGGGCTGAATTTTGTAACTGGTCGTTAGACGACTTTTAATTTTATGTAACAGTTGAGCAGTTAAACTTTTTGTAAATATTTTTATAATCGGGATCCCGAGTCTTTTGTAATACTGTTTTATAAGTTTAATTAAAAAAGCAAAATTTTAATTAATCACGTTTTTCCATAAACCTCGTTGATTAGCAACGAGCTGCACAATATGTTTAAAAATCACGTAATACGCCTAAGTGTAAAAACCTCGTTAATTTACACTTCAAATACTAGACTGCTATGTTGATGATTTAGTCTTAAAAGAAACTTACAGTTTCAGACTAATACTATAAGTCACAACTAGATATCCCTCCAAACAATAAGAGGTTAAAAGTATTATTTAACCAGACATCTACTATTGAGTGGGAGCTATCTGAGATGTAATCAAATAAGGAACTTTAGGAGATACTCAAGAAAGATTTATGAAAGTGATCTATATGTTAGATCTTAAGGAACTGTATATTAGTTATCCTTATATCTACCCCAACTCATTCAAGAATTTGAGATGGTGGTTACTCTGGGGGTACGGAGAAGTTAATCTACAAGAGTGTAAAAACCCTTCTATAATAATTCAAGCTCTACCAGAGAAGATTTATAAGTTTGTAAATTCGAAATTACTAGAAAGTTATTTTACTGAAGAAAATTCTACACTGTTTTATCTCAGTTCCAAATTTTAAAATATGAGAGATATATCTTATGTTTATTCAGATGTACTTAATAAGCAGTAAGGATTTCAGTATCCCTTGATGAGTAAAGCATATAGTAAAGGATGTTTCATAATGTTTTTATGAACTTGTTTCCAGAAGTTTGGGTGGATTCAATTATACTACACTTGATCTGAAGATCAAGACAACAGATTGATTGGAATGCACAATTTGTTTTATGTTAGTGCAAGTGGGAGTTTGTTGGGTTTTGTGCCTTAAATAAAACCCATTTCAATCTGAATAGTTATCAATCTAAGAAATTTGAAGTGATTTATGTTTGCATGAATTTTTCATGCTTATGGTTTAAAATATATATATTTAATATATGCACAAAATCAGTTAAGTCCAGAACATATATTTATTCACAATTACAGTATTGTCAACACAGTGGAATGTGATTGTGATTATATAATTCAAAAGACAAAGTCCCTGTTTCATCAGTGTTTTGGATTTACACTGATGTGATAATCAGCGGTGATATGCTTAGGCTCAACTCAGGGTTGCTATTCATGGTCTTTGATTTATTAGTTAAGCCTACTTTTGGGTCAGAGTGATAGGTATATTTTGGGAACATGATAGTATGATTGAGTGGGAGCGCTGAACATAAATATGGAATCTATAGCTTCTACTGGTGTATAGAAGTCAAGTGATGATTCCCTTCGAGCTTAGCTAAATAGAAGTAAATGGATGAGCTCTTGTTTCAGTGACTATTTCTTAGATTACTAAAACATCATTTACAGGTAGCTAAGTGTTTTAAGGGGCCAAATACATTGAGGGGTGAAAACGGTAAATTTATCCCATCTCGATGTAAATCATCTATGTAGAGGATCTTTGATCACATTAAGATTATAACAATGGTTAAATGAGATAGCATATCTATATCGTGGAACATATAGAATGCTCTATATAAGTCTGAGAGTGCAATTCCAAGTTCTAAGAGTGGATTCAACAAGGAATTAATAAGTTAGGAAATTTACTTAATAAATTCGGCTCGGCTTATTGGAAGCTCAGCAATATAGATCAATGGTCCCCATTCTAGTTGAGACCATACTGCTTGTAAGACTCAATAATTGATTTATAATTAATCAATTATAATTCTAAAGTTAGACTATGTCTAATTTGTGAATTTTCACTAAGCAGGGTTGAAATTGTAAAGAAAAGAGATTGTAGGGTTATTTATTAATTAAGAGACTCTATATGTCTAATTAATAATTATAATAAATGAAAATATTATTTAATAATCTATTTTAGTTATTAAATAATTAGTTTTGGTATTTAAATGGTTAGAATTGGAAAATTGGCGTTTTTGAGAAAATAGAAATAAAAATTACGAAAACTGCAAAATCCAAGTGAGGCCCACTGACAGCTATAGTCGGCCACTTGATTGGCTTTTTCCAATTAATATTTTCATTATTTTAATGCCAAATAATTAGTAGCCTAAACCTAGTAGTTACCTATAAATAGAAAGTGATGGCTCAGTCTAAATTAATGGGTTTTCAAGAGATTGCCTTTGAGAAAAACTGAGCCTTCCACTTTCTTTCTATAGCTGACCCTCTCTCTCTCTCTCTCTCTCTTTTCTTCTTCATAGTTTCGAAACCCCTAGTGATAGAGTAGTGCCCACACACAGCAAGTGGTACCTCAATCATAGATTGGAAGATCGTAAAGGATCAAAATGAAAGAGAAGGACATTCGGGCTCAAATCTTGATAATACTCTGCGACAGAAAGGATACAAGGGTTAGAGATCTGAGTGGAAGGAGACATATTATTCCGCTGCAACCATTGTAAGGTTTTCTTAACTTTATATGTGTTTATTATCATTTTAGAAAGTTTATATTTAGGATGTTAAACAACATACTTGTGAGTAGATCTAAGATTCTGGTAAAATAATTTCAACACAACGCTTCTTCTCTCCGTCTCTGCTAGCGATGCTTCTAAGAAGGTATGTGTTTTTATGTATATATATACAATTATTGTTGGGAATATTATATCGGGATCTAGATTTACTAACAATTATGTAGAATTAACATCCTAAATATAAATTCTTTAAAATAATGAAAATAAACACATAAGGGTTTAAGAAAACTTTACATTGATTGCAGCGGAATATAATGACTCATTCTGTTCAAGATCTCTAGCCCTTGATTCTATTCTGTAGCAGAGCATTATCAAGATCTAAACCTGGATCTCTTTCTCTCATTCGGGCTCAATTACCACTGTCTTACTCACTATGATTGAGTACTTGACTTGCTATGTGTGGGCATGACACTCATTCACTCAAGGTTCGAATATGGAAGAATAATGAAGGAGGCTGAAATCACTAAGGAAGGAACTCTCTCATCTAGGTTGAAGGCAATAGTTAAATTGACATTATTTAAGTTGACAAGCAAGAGGATGAGATGAGAGTATCATGTTTCTTTTATAGCGTTTCAATTAGAGATTAGGGCTGAATTATATGGATTAAAAAAGAATAAAATATTGGGCAAAATAAACTTCATGGTCGTACACTTAAGTGGACCAGTTTCTAGTTACAATTTTGCCACTTTATTTCAACCACTTATTCTCTTTTCAACAATACTATATTTTCTAATTCAATCCTGTAAATGCCAAAACTATTTATTTAATAATAATTAATGACTAAATAAAATTGTTATTTATGTAATTTATTAATTAGACCATATAAAGTCTCTTAATTAACAAATTGACCCCAAAACCTCTTTTCTTCACAATTAAGCCCTTGCTTAGTGAAAATTCATAAATAAGACATAGTCTAATTTTAGAATTAAAATTGATTAATTAACACCATTTAACTGAGTCTGCAAGCAGTATTATCTCAACTAGTGAGGGGACCATGGGCCTACATAACCGAGCTTTCAATAAGTAGATCTAGAATTCACCAAGTAAATTCGCAACCTATTAATTTCGCCTTGCACCACCATAGATTTGGAATTGAATAAAACTCTCAATTATATAGAACGCTCCATATGTACCACGATATAGACACGTTACTATTATCCATTGTTACAATCTTAATAGTCAAAGATCCCCTATAGATGATCTACGCTGAATAGGGATAAATTTACCGTTCTACCCTTCAATGTATTTTATCCTTAAAATAGTTACCTATACATAAATGATACTTCAGTAAACTAATTTAATTACTGAAATGAGACCTCAATCATTGATCTCTATTCAGCCAAGCTCGAAAGAAATCATCGTTTTACTTCTAAATACTTATAGAAGCTACAGATTCCATATCTATGATCAACGCTCCCACTCAATTGAACTACCATGTCCTTAATCTGTATGTCACGAGAAGATCTAATTAGTCGACTTTAACGAACAAATTAAAGAGCATAAATAATATATTTAAGATGAACCTAACCATATCAGGATTAAGATCCATAGACTTAAGATCTACAATTGATATTGACTTAGAAAGATATAACAGTAAGTTTATGATATCTTATCTAAGATCAATATCGATCCCTTTCAATGTATACTCCTTACATCTGATACTGGTAAACTTTACTAATACCCTAGAAAGGATATAACACTTATTCAAGGTGTAAGTGTACCTTATCGCTGATTATCATGTTAGTCTAAATCTAGTGAACTGACAAATCATGAGAATTAAATTTTTGAAAATATAATCATGATTATATTCCACTATACTGACGACTCTATAATCATGAACAAATATATACATATTTATATATGTTCTGGACTTAATATAATTTATACATTAAACATAATCATGAAATAAATCATGTGAACCATGCAACATAGAATGTGATTTATGATCTTATGTTAATTAGTAAATCTGATTATATTGAAATGAGTTTTATTTAGGGCACAAAACCTAAAAGTTATATACTGTATAACTTAATTTTTCTTTAATGTTTAAATTATTTAAAATATTTATATTGTTGTTATCGTTATTGATATTTTTTTGAACAGTTTTTATGCTTAATTTTATTGTGCTCTTAATGTAATTTTTTTTTTATTTTCAGATTTTGTAGGAGGGGTTTTAAACTTTTGGCTTGGATAAGAAATTCACAAATTTTCATTTGTGTAAAGTATGTTTTTTATTTTTTTTTTATAAATTATAGTAAATATTTTGAATATATATTGTAATTGTTATAAAAATCTGAAATATGTTAGTAAAATGTTGTTGTGATGTAAATTTGAAATACATTGTAGTTATGATATTATATATATAATTAGATATAATATATATTTATTTTGTAGTTATGATATTATATATATAATATATATATTTATAATATATAAATATTATATATTTATATTTATAGGCAGCCGATTTTGTGCCCATATGTGCAAAACACGGATTGCAATCCGTGTACGGCAGGTAGGTCCCACGTTAGAATAGTTTTATTTTTTAATTATTTAATTAAGTTGGCAACAGATTATTCTAGGTTTGTTAACCGGTTGTACATTTGTTTTTTTAATTAAGAAATAAAAGGTACAATTAAATTACTGTTCACGTTAGTTAAAGTAAGAAAAAGTACAACAGTTTTACTTTTCGTGGCAGTTAATTGTACAAATATACTGTAGGCAGTGGGTCCATGTTGTCGAAGTGGGGTTATTTTGGTATTTTACATCATGTATGTAATTTTGGAATTGTAGTTGAGTACAAAATATCACGTACCGAGTACATTAATTGTTTATGCATGCTGTTTAGTAAAATTAGTGTACAAAATATCACGTACCGAGTACAAAATATCATGTACAAAGTACGTTCATTTTTGTTTCGTAGTACATTGTTAAGAATAATTTGTTATAAATTATGAAATTATGTGTTGGTATACATTGAGTGTTACGTTGGTGTATTATTTTTATTTTTATTATTGTGTATAAAAAAAATTAATTACTATGGAAATTTTGACCTTATAAGATTGAATTTTCTTGGGTAAAATAATTTATTTGTTCATTAATTATAAATTTGAGATTTGTTGAGATAAATACCTTAAACACGGCAAACATAACATGAAGTATATAAATCTAGAGTTTTTGAAGCAATAATTAGAGTCATAAACCTTAAAACATCAATGGTTAAAAATAGCTAGTTATATATATGAATGACCATAGTATGATTCTTGTGTGGAGGAAGGCGGTTCAGGGAAATACGCGTTGGAGTGTTCATTGAATGAGTCAGTTGTTGGTTGATTGTGTGCAGACTGTTGCCCCTGAGATCCAGTATTCTGTTGACGGTTTAGGCACCGTCGATAATCATGGCCTGATGAGCGACAAATGCGACAATATCTTGAGTTTCTTGGGATCTGCTCTCCATTCGGTCCTTCCCTTGGATTTCTCGTACCCTTTGTTCTCACAACTTCAGGGTCTTTAATAATGTTGGGGTTGTTACGATATCTTCCAGGTTGTGGCGTCTGTCCTTCTGGATTGGAACTCATCTCAAATTCTTCCTTGAACATTAGAGTTAGCCGTTCAATCTCTTCCTTTGCACGCGTGTACGAATCATCTATTTTTGCTGCATAGAAAGTGAAGTTATAAGTTAATGAACTGAGAGATCCAAACCTAGCCATCTCATAAATGTGTTGTTGTTCTTGTGCCAGGGGGTTAAAATGTAGGTGGAGATTTGTCTTCGCGGATTTTCTCCATCGCTTCATGAGAAGAGTATTAGGTATTCTTCTCATGTTTAATCTTTTCATTGTAGCCCATAAATGTCTACAAGGGTACCCCTGACTTTTATATAGCATGCAGCTACAGTGTAGTGCTCGTTGGCCTTCACAGTAATGAACTCGGTATTGGACTTCCGGATGCTGAAACTTTCCAATGGTGTATATCTGCCACTCTCCTTCTTGCTCCTGACTTATGACAAAATAATTATTCTCTAAATCAAGCTGCTCAGCAACCTTGTGGTACATAGTTCTTGTGTAGAATTCAGCACATTGGTTGTATTACGTGGTCAAGCATGTAGGATTAGGTGGGTGAGGTCGAGTGCATCTGCTTTTGAAGTCATTTACAGTCTCGTTGTGTCTGAGCTTTGAGACTGTCATATCTATGGTTGTTACAAATTCACGCAAGCAATAATTCTTCTCTAAAAATTTTTTTAGGGCTGAGTTGATCGATTCGCAACGTTGTGTGGTTCTCATTCCTGCAACGAATGAACCCCTTAAATAAGTTTTTGTCCACTGTTTTCTTGTGTCGAATGTTGTTTGGCACCATTCATTATCTGTTAGTTGTTGGGTTTCGACGACGTCTAACCATCTTGCTTCAAAATGCTCCTCCTCGTAGTAGTTGTACATTAGATCTTTAAATCTTTTCAAGAAGATCAGATCTTTAACCTTTTTGGAAGCATTTGTATTGAGATGCCAAGCACATAGACGGTGTGTAACATCAGGCATGTGTTCCATGATGGCCTGTTTCATGGCCACATCTTGGTCAGTAACTACAACATTTGGCTTCTTATCTCCATGGCATTCGAGAAATTTTTGAAGTAGCCAATGATAGGATGGAAGCTTCTCATGGAGGAGGAGAGCGAACCCGAAGATGCATGTGTTGAAATGGTGGCTTACACCAATGAGAACAGTGAGAGGCTTATTGTACTCATTTGTCATGTAGGTGGTATCAAACCCTAGTACATCCCCAAAAGCCACATAGTCGACACGTGAGTTTCCATCTGCCCAAAATAAGTTAGCCAATCGATTCTCCTCGTCCACCTGATATACAACGAAGAAATTTGGATCCCTCTCTGCGAGACAATCAAGAAATCCCAACGCTCCTTCCGAGTCCGTCTCTATCTTTTCTTCTCGCTTGGCACCAGCAACCATGTTGTAGACATCTCGAAGTTGACATGGCATTCTCTCGTAACCTCCACTTTGCAAAGCAACATGAGACATTATGTTGGCAGTTTTAATTCCAACGGAGTTCATCGACCTAACTTGGGCAAGCAAGCCATCGGACACTACTCGTTATGATCTCAAAAATTGTACCTCACTTGATGAAGCGAGGTCGTGATTGTGTATTGTGCTGAACTCTTTGCATTTCCAAGTGTTAGACGGTTGTGTGAGTAAAATACGTAATGCTGCCTGACATCCGGTTCTAGTGACATCATGAGGTCTCTTTTTTCTTTGTCTTTCCGTTATTGTGATTCTTTTGTAACCCTCGGAAAAACAAACCCACCTGCGCATTACAATGACTCCGTGAGAACGTCGTACATCATCTTTTCTTGTGCTGAAACCCATCCGTTTCGCGTACATTTCGTAGAATGCTTCCCATTTTCCCAGTTTGTCGAGACTCTTGCCTAGGACATCACATATTTAAATCTCATTCACTGGTTTTGTGATGTTTAACTCTGTTGTTATGCTTTCCCATTCGTATATTTGTTCCTCATTCATGTTCTCTGCTTGAGACTCGGCCTCCATATTGTATCTGTTTGAATTAACAAATTAAATGATAAAGTTAATAGGTAAGGAATGGTTGTCGAGAGAGATAAAAAAAAAGGACTTACTGATAAGTAACCAATTGTTCCTTCGACGTTAATGTACTGGAGTACAGTTACAGTGTTCGATTGTTATTGATATCCAAGAATTAAAGATGAAGAGTAAGGGAAAGATAGTGGTGAGTCGAGTGAAATTAGATTTTATGAGATTGAATGCCTCAGATTGTAGAGTAATATGGGTTGGTGATCACATTTAAGTGTGTTGGGCTGATATTAATGGGCCTTTGAAATATTGGAAACTCTATTCCACTGTCTTCGTACTTTTGAACAGTAAAATAGTACAATTTTATTTACTTTTGAATAAATTAATTGGAAAATAAGGTTATTGTATGAGTGTTGGGTTTAGAAATTTTGTTGAGTTGTATGGGTTGGTGGTAACATTCAAAATTGTTGGGCTTATATGAATGGGCCTTTACCAACCTTTTTTTAATGAATCAAACCACTTCGTACGTCAGGAAATAAGTAATAGTACATTTTTTTTATCTGTGGAAAATAAAGATTGAAAAGTAAGGATCTTTTTTTTTTGGTTGAAGTGATGACATTTTTTAGTAGAATGGGTAGTTTCTCCCATTTATATATGTTGGGCATTTATATATGTTGGGCTGATATTAATGGGCCCTTCACCTACATCTTCTTATGAATTAAACCATCGTTGTACGTTAGAACAGTACCGTAGTACATTAGTTTTTTGGAAAAACGGGATTGATGAATAATGTTGACATTTGACCATACTACGTACGCCTACACGTGTATTTAATTGTGTAATTCAGAAATTTAACCACCCCTCTTTTGACACATCAGATGTGCCCAATGGAGTACATCCCAATGGAGTACAGCTAACTAAAAAACGTACTATAGGGTTATTCTCCACGACTTATATAACACACTTGAGACGTTTTCGAATCCAGCATCAAGTTTATAGAGAAATTAACTTGTAATTTAGTTATTGGCATTACATATATCAAGTATGAGTTCAGGTCCACACTGGGTTATTTTCAATGGACCAAATGAAGGTATCTATAGTAGGTACGAAGATGCTGTAAGCAAAAACACTACTTCTGATGCGTCCATAAAAATAATTCGTTATGAATCTTTCATAGAAGCTTTCTCTGCTTTATGTCTACATGGAGAGACGGGACAATGCTTCACTGGGCAGCAAGTTAGAGAACTTTGCTGTGATAATGAGTTTCCCTGCATGTGGGATTCTGATGATGATAATGATGAAGAGGCTATCCTTAATTCTGTTTGCTCACTGTTTGATGAGGGTGAATGCTCTGGTGCAAATAAATCACCCGAACAGGACAATGTGAAAGATTCGACTGACAAAGGTGAGGACCGAAATGGAGATGATATAGAAGTTGGGGACAAAGGAGGAGTGGATACTTCTCCGAAAAACAATAAATGATGCACTGTGTTAGTGTCCAAGTTATGTTATTTTATATTTTGAAGCTATAATGTACTATCAGTATTTATTATGAAATCTGTACTTTGGTTTATTTTGGAGTATTAATGTCACTTTCCTCATTAATTAATTGTGGAATTAAAAGTGAAGTGAATCATTGTGAAATCACAACTATAAACAGAAAGAAAATAGACTTAAAATAATATAGTAGAGTTACATACAACTACATATATAATGGAGGTAAGTGCTTCAATCTCATTAAATGGCCTAACAAAAAGTTGATTCAACGGCCATATGAGAGGAGTTGTAACAAAAGTACACTATATATATATATAAAATACCACGATTGAAACTGAATGGATGTTCAATCAAGTTCTATAACTTGACGGAACTTCCGTTGAGACGGAGGGCTATTGTCTCTGAACGGGGACTTTGGTCGTGAAGGATTTTCTCTTGGATTAGTGTTTGGTGATTCTTGTTTTACATGAAGTGGGTAGTGGGGTATGGACACCTCGGTGTAGTCGAGAATGTCATCCATGATACCCTCTAATTTTTCTCTTGAAGTGTTGGCTTCTTGCATGGCGTGGGCTGAATGGTACAGGTGTTCCGCCAGTTTGTATGACTCCTGCTTGGCCTCCGTGGCTCGTAAATGTGCCTTCCTTATAAGTTTTTCGTGTTCGTGGAGAGCAGACTCGACCCTTGCACAGTTAGGACATCTTGAAATGGAGGCTGAACGAAGTCTTGGACTCCGTGACGGTGTACCTACAGGTCTTGTGGAAGAAAAAGGATGCGGTGAGGATTTTTGAGGACTTGTTTCAAAAGGGTTGAAGTTTTGGTAAGGGTCCATTTGATTTAGGAAATAGTAAAACGAGGTTTGAAAAAAATGCTTTGTTTGAATAACCTAACCTTTACTTATATAGTGGTTTGGTGGGTTGATGTACACGCGATTGGGTTCATGTAATAATAATGGATTTTTTTTTCCCAATTTAACCATTTAATAGTTAATAAATTTTGATAATGGTAATATCCACTTACGACAATCTGAGAAATCCCAATTTACCCATTTATTAGTTAACCAATTTTAATAGAAGGAGAAGGTCAATCAAATCCCACAAACAAAATCTAAGCAATATCGGGAAAGTACTATGTGATGTGACATTTTTATATTAAAAACAAATATACCTACGGTTTTATGATTTAAATAATAATTTCCAGAATTAAAGTAAAAATAAAATACTTTCAAGTATTTAGTACACATGGAAAACATAATGAATGAAGTTAATTGATTTATTACGGCCGTATAAAAATGTCACATCACCATCTTGAAATAATAAGTACATGGTTTAAATGGTGAAATTAAAAATGTGATATGACATCCACTCATTTCAGTAGTCAATAATTTATGAAAATTTGACATCATAATCGTTGTTGGGACCACTATCATAGTTAATTAACTTAGTTTTGTTAATTTTATTGGGTAATACTATTGTAACACCCTAACTAACATAGGCGTATTACGTGATTTTTAAACATGCTGTGCAGCTCGTTGCTAATCAACGAGGTTTATGGAAAACGTAATTAATTAAAATTTTTGCTTTTTAATTAAACTTATAAAATAATATTACAAAAGACTCGGGATCCCGATTAGAAAATCATTTACAAAAAAGATTTAACTGTTTATACAAAATAATGTCGCCTAGCGACTAGTTACAAAATCAGCCTCGCTGTCCCGATGATCGTACGCTCCAGGCCTAACCGCCCCGACATGTACAATCTTCACAAGCTCGTTGACAGTCCATCAGCTTTAGCTTTGCCTTTACCTACACATAAACGTAGAACTGTGAGTCGACAGACTCAGTAAGAAAAGCATAATAATATTCATACATAATCCTGGTCATGATCAGACGCCCATACCCCTGATCATAACCCTAACTGCCGTGTCCAACACAATACTGAGTCCCGCTACTGCCGTGTCAAACACGCATGCGAGCCACTCTTGCCATGTCCAACATGGTACCGAGTTACGAACGTTCATAGGGACGGTACTATTGACACGTCATAGCCTGATCGATCGAACCGGTCATACTCCGCCTTGGTCATACTCCGGCTGTACCGACGTGTTACTATATCCTCTGATCGGTCGAACCGGTCATACTCCATTCTTGGTCATACTCCGGCTGTACCGACGGGATACGTCAATAGTACGGAACCACCAACCAAGTGTCAGCCTGATCGGTCGAACCGGTCATACTCCGGCTGCTAGTCATACTCCAGCCTGTACCGACGTGACAGGGTTGGATGGTTCGAAGCCAACATACATAACTAATGTAATCTAACAAGCTTCCTATATGCACGCTAAACATGTAATCTACATATGCATACTGTTATACTAATCTTACCTGGATTCCGAATTCAGGTGTGCCGGTCAACCTGACTGGAACTTTAACTGAGCGGCGGATTACAAGCTCCTAAACCATAAAAATCACAACACAATAAGTGACACGCTAAATCACTTCCCGGGGACTTAAACTAGGAACTAAAAGTTTCCCTATCGATAAAAAGCATGGCAATACCCCCTAAAACATAAAAACGAGGAAAACTAGGGTCCCTGAATTTTCCCCAACCGGTAGACCGGTTGCCCAACCGGAATTCCGGTTCTGGAAAATTCAGAACCCTCATCTGGAATTCCGGATGTACAACCGGAATTCCGGTTCCTCGCAGGAAGCAAACCCAAAATTTCATAACTTGCACAAATCAACCCCAAATTGATTCAAATCTTCCAGACCTGCTCTATACCTTCCCTAGAACATTTCTAAGGCATCAAAACAACCCAGAAATCCCAGATACGAAAAACACCATTGGAGCTCAAGCTTTGAGTTCTAAACTCAAACTTGAGCAAATCTAAACAACAAGCAACCAAACTAGCTTAATTCTACTTAATCAAGCTTAGAATAACCTCTGGAAACAATTAGAAACATTAACAACAACACAGCAACAGATTCACAACATTTCCTTCAAAAAAATCACATTTTTGCATAGAAAAACCATAACTTGCTCAACCTAAGAATCATGCTTTATAAACAGCTCATTTAACTTCAATTAAACATGCTTAAATCACAAAATTCAACAGCAACATCACAGCAGCAACAAACTCAAATAACCATGCATGCATCATCATCTTTTCACACATTTTCTAAAAAAAAAACAAAAGAAAAAGAGTTAGAAACTTTACCAAGGTTGAAGAACACTTAGAATGCAAGGAAATAGCTTGAAAATTGAAGAAAAAATTCCAGCCCTTGAACCCCAAGCAACCAGCCGAAAAGAGAGAGAGAAAAGAGAGAGAAAGCTTTTCCAATTTTCTAATTTTTTAAACTTAGTAATTTTTTTGATAAAATGAACTAAAACCCACTTAACATATAACCTCATTTCAGCCAACATTAATAAAATAAACATTTATTTTTCAAATAACAAAATCACTAAAAGACAAAATACTAATGGGGCAAAAAGACCATTTTGCCCCTCCACACTAAAACCACATAATAATCACTAAAGGGGTATTTTTGGGAAATTCTAAATTCCCGGCCATTCCCGACATTTTCAATGTCTAATAAACCGCCCCAAACTACTAACATACTAAGTTGTGATTTCTACTGAGCCAAACACCGAGTTCCAAAATACCGGGCACCGGAAATGCAAAATATGAAAACCACTGAATAACATAAAATGCATTACTGAATTCAATAAATAACAGTATAAATAAATTATTTAAATAGCTATAAATAATTTTAATAAATAATCATAATTAACTGCTAATTTCCAAATTAAACTAAGCGGGCTTTACAACTATCATAGGGACTACTATCGTATTAAATCTGACCTAATTGATTTGTCCAAATTTTAATAAGAAAAATGTCATATTAGTATATTAGAGCCCAACAAATATTAAATCTCCTTAAGTAATATAGGTAGGTTTCGTGTTTGCATATAGTATCTTAATTAACTCAAATCAGGGAATCCCATGAGATCTGCATGTACTGAATTTGATTTGACGTTACACTGTGAAATCGCTGTCGTAAGTTATTTAAAGTATAGGAAATACTCCATTTAACGTCAGTGAGTACACTGTGGGACGTACACAGAAAATTAAATATTGATAAGACAACAATTGGTTTTTTTAGTGAGTATGTACAAATTAAAATTAGAGGAAATAGTCCATACTTCGTTAAGAAGATTACAATATTTGGAGAATTTTTAAATAATTCCCAACAACATAAGAACGTGACTATTAAGAATGGGTAGTAGTCCAAATTTAGTACAACTCCTAAATAGGAAATGGTTTAAACTGTATTAAAATAAGTATTGTACGAATAAATATGTCCGAAATTATAGTTTACATTTGACAAAAAATTCTAATTATCTCATTAAATTCAAATATTGAGTAAACATAATTGCACCATACTGTATTTACGATGTGAAGTACTGTGCACATATATTGATGTACGTTATTTTCAAACTTGAACTTATTGAGATATGGGAGATCCAGCTTCTGACGTACATTGAAATACGTTCCAAACATATTTTCATATAATTTATTTCTGTGGCTGTTGAAAATTTTTTTTAGGGTTGGAAAGACATACGTAGAAATACGTTATTAGAATAAAGAAATCTTTTATATTTGCTAATTAATTTATAGGAACCACATTACAATTTTTCACATCTTGATTACAATAAAGTATTCAACATTACAAATTTCCAATAATAAAAGTGAACAACCAACTACCATTACCATGAAGATGTTATGAATCTGTGTTGGTCAAATTAATATTAAATATTTACATTTAAAACCTGATTTGACTAGACTGTACAACCTATCAATGAAGATGACTTTGTGAATGCATTGGAAAAAAGCATTTGGAAAACCCAACCAAATGGTGATGTGAGTTCGAATTTCAAATTTTAAAAATAATAATTAATAATTTCGAAGGTATTACTAATTACTTGATAGTTATATGTCATTATTTTACTAATATTTTACCATCAATCCATGTAAGGTCACATTAGTAGGGTGTACGATCTACTTTGAAAACCCTAGCTCATCCACTTATTTTATTATGGAATTATTTTTTAAAATCTGACATTGCAAGTGTTGTTCATAACTTATTGGAAATAGTGAAACTCAATGGCACATATTCGGTCAACATAGTTCCATTTCAAATAAAATTTAAGTTTACAGTTACAAAGACATACACAATAGAACACAATTTTTACATAACATAGTTGTATCCCAAAATAAATTTAATTAGGATGTTTTTTTACACTTAAAATATAGATTGTATTGAGATTACTATAATATCGGTACTGTTATCACATGATGCTTTATCTGACCCAAGACTTTAGTTTTCCGCCCCGCGTCTCAATTTTGCTCCAGTGTTTGGCGCACCGACGGTTGTGTCAAATATGATAACACTCATCCCTCGATGGCCTTGTGGACTGCGGGAGGTTGGGGAGATTCGGTTGGATGGCATATTTGGCGGCGTCTCAAGTAGTTCCGTCCAGCCTAATTCACCCATCCGAACCCTTCATCAACATTACCTGAATATACATGTAGTACGTACATAAAATTTCTAAGAATCAATTTGTAATAATATACTATTGAAATAAATAGACAAAAAGAGTTGAGTTATTACCCAGATTTGCTATGAGATGATTGATTGAATTGCTGAAATTTCCTTGATGCATCTACAACACACGGTTGTAGTGCATACCAAACCTTCTGTTTACACATCTTCACTTCGGTGCAACAACAATACATAATTTATTTTTTCATATATTATCCCTACACATACGTCTACAGGAAGTAGGGGTGTTCATCCGATCCAATCCGCACATTTTTGGTCAAACAACATCCAATCCGCACTAAGTGCGGATTTCATATTTTGGATCCAATCCGATCCGCATAAGAGTTTAAATCCAATCCAATCCAATCCGCAATAGTGCGGATTGGATCGGTTATTTTGGATCGGTTACTTTTTTAATAATAAATTATTTAATATTTCATAGAAAAAAAAAATTAAAAAAAGACTATTGTTTCTTAATCTCCAATACTAATCTATTTCCATCTCTATTTATATACAAATTAAACCAATATACATATATATCAATATATATATACTTATCTTTAGATTTACACTAAAATATATATATCTAATTACTAAAATAAATAAGCTAGTATATATATATTTAAACTTTATGTGTATGTGTCTATGTGAATAAAAATTATTTTTCTTGTATTTTTTATTACAAAATAAATAAAATGCACCAACTCAATATATTACTAAAAAAGATTAAGAAATTAGAAGTTTGTGTGTTTTTTTTTTTTAATTAATATATATTACATATTATAATTTTTTAAAAATATATATTTAAGTGCGGATTGGATTGGATCGGTTACTTTTTGAGGTCAAACAACATCCAATCCGCACAAGTGCGGATTTTAGATTTTTCAATCCAATCCAATCCGCACAAGTGCGGATATCCGCATTTTGCGGATTGGATTGGATTGGATCGTGCGGATTGGATTGGATCGGATACTTTGTGAACACCCCTAACAGGAAGGGAGTGACTTCTCTAGGAAAGAGAACAATACTAAATTGAGGTGTGAAGGAGTAAGGACAGGTAGAGGGGTATATATAGTACTTGTGGATGTGATTGTGTTGTGTAGTCTTTTCAAAAATTAAAAAAAAAAATAATTAATACAAACTAGTACGGCTAAAGATGGGGTGATATAACACCAATATAAATATGATTTTGTCAATGCATTGAAAATCGTAAGTTCAACATACCCAACCAACTAATAAATTTTCCTTGAAAGACGTAATTTGAACCAACCTATTGACCGGTTTTGTTATGGTTTGGTTGAGTTTGGTACGTGTAAGAAATTAGTACAATTTGTGAGAAAAATAATTGTTATTAGTTTGTATTGGAATACTAATTTCCAATAATCAGTTGACATGTGTAGGATGTATTACCTTCTTTAATAAAATAAAAATTATTTATTTAAATATACAAACCTTTGAAGTCAATATGAATAAAAATAATGTTTTAATTTAAATATACATTTTGACTAGGTTAATATCAATGAAACTTAAATTACCTTTGTTTAATTTTTGTCTTATGTTAATAAAAACTCCTACAGTACATATGATGTGACATATATATATATATATGTAAAACTCAGCCAAGTACGTTTTTATAATAAAATAATAATTTCAACACTTAAAATAAACAACAAATCATTCAAAACCCTAAAAAAAGATTTTAAATAAATGAGGAGGACCTTTTTTGTATTTTAAAATAATAAACATTTTAGTAATATTTTCCCATCAATCCATATACGGTCAAATCAGTAGGTTGTACTATCTACTTGAATAACCTAAAAAAAATAATTACGTAGAAATATGTTATTACTATAATTAAATTATTCCACTAATTATGTTCTTAATAAAATTACAGAATTTATTAAAAAGAAAATCAAGTAATATAGTAGTATTTATTTTTTTGATCTAAGTCCAATATTGTAAGTATATTTTTTAGTACAGTTTTCTTAAAAAAATGATTTTAGTAATTAATTAATATCTCATTGATTGGGACAAGATACCGTAAAATACAGTTGTTTAATTTTGGTATAGTTTATTAGTGGATTTAATATAAACTAGTTAACCATGTACATCCTTAGATTTGAGTTTGAGCGTCAAATAAAAGACAAATTATGGAACCAATTAATTATCATTATTATTTTAGTACGTAAATTGATTAATTATCATTATTATTTGATACTGTAAATATACATTGTATTGAGATGAATTTGTACATATACTATAACATCGGGACTCTTATTACATGAGGAATCAATTTGACCTAAGACTGTAAAAAACGCTGACATTTGCCTCCCGCATAGCATTTTGTTCGAGGGTCTGGTGCACCGTTGTGTCAAATATTATAACACTCATTCCACGGTGGCCTTGTCCACTCGGGAGGTTGAGGTTCGGTAGGATGACATATTTGGGTGGCCATTTTGGAAGTAGTTCCCTCCACCCTACTCCACCCGTCCGAAACCTTCGTCAACATTTCCTGAATATACATGTACCACATACATAAAATTTTTAAGAAACAATTTGTAATAATATACTATTGAAATAAATAGACATAAAGAGTTGAGTTATTACCGAAATTTGTTATGAGATGATTGATTGAATTGCTGAAATTCCCTTGATGCACCTACAACACATGGTTGTAGTGCATACCAATCCTTCTGTTTACACATCTTCACTTTGGTGCAACAACAATACATAATTTATTCTTTTATATATTATACATACGTCTACAGATAGGGAGTGAGTTCTCTAGGATAGAAAACAATACTAAATTGAGATGTGAAGGAGTAACGAGAGGTAGAGGGGTATATATAGTACTTGTGGATGTGATTGTTGAGTGTAGTCTTGTCAAAAATTAAAAACTAATAATTTAATATAACCCTAGGTACGGCTACAAATAACCCAAACAAAAATTTGACTTTTTCAATCCCTTGAAAAACGTAATATCAACAAACCCAACCCCCTATTAACTTTTCCTTGCAAGACGTAATTCAAACCAATATGCATGCTCGGTTTTGGTCTGGTTTGGTTGACTGTGGTAAACAAAAATTATGTATTTAAATAAGGTAAATGTTGTTCCCATTGTTCCCATCCGTCAACAACAACAATGGCCACATAAACTTCTCACATGTAGCAACAAATATCCTAATATTATGTCCAAATAAACATGTGTGGCCAAATGAATAAGAAATTAAATTAGGATGTTTACTAATAATGAAAACTCAATATTTTTTTTAATACGATTTTAATATTTCATTAAAATATTATTCGTTGGAATAAATATTGCAATAATTTTTGTAAGATTACATTAACGTATTAATCGTTGGAATCAAGATTATAATAATTTTTTGAATACTATACAAATATAGATATTTAATAACAAAACCGTTTAATGTTATGAATACAATAGTAGTTTGAGAGAAGAAGTGACTATAGTAATAAAGTCAGGAGAATAGTGAATCCGGTACGCTTCATGATGAACTGAGTACATACTCAGCCCAAACAACCTAAATTCATAGTGCGACTTCTGCCATACTGCATCGGTGTCACTCTGTACAACCCTAGGTCGAACTGGATTCGTTGAGTTCGTTAGGAGAGTAGTGACTCCGGTACCCCACACCTAACTTCACTACATACTCTGTGTCACCGGGCCCGTAAACACCGCAAGTCACAGCGTCAGTACTACGAATGGTTGAGTGTCACATTAACAAACCTAGGTCGAACTGGATTCATTGAGTTCGTTAGGAGAGTAGTGACTTCGGTACCCCACAGCTAACTTGACTACATACTCTGTGTCACCAGGCCCGTAAACACCGCAAGTCACAGCGTCAGTACTACGAATGGTTGAGTGTCACATTAACAAACCTAGGTCGAACTGGATTCGGTGAGTTCGTTAGGAGAGTAGTGACTCCGGTACCCCAAAGCTAACTTGACTACATACTCTGTGTCACCGGGCCCGTAAACACCGCAAGTCACAGCGTCAGTACTACGAATGGTTGAGTGTCACTCCGTACAACCCTAGGTCGAACTAGATTCGGTGAGTTCGTTAGGAGAGTACTATGAACCCGGTACCCCAAAGCTAACTTGACTACATACTCTGTGTCACCGGGCCCGTAAACACCGCAAGTCACAGCGTCAGTACTACGAATGGTTGAGTGTCACTCCGTATAACCCTAGGTCGAACTGGATTCGGTGAGTTCCGCTCAGTAGATACCTAGCCCGAGAGGATGTTGAGTGAGTTCGTGAGGAGGATAGTGACTCCGGTACACCAATGGTAACCTGAGTACTTACTGTGTGTCACATTAACCAAAAAACACCGCCAGTAATAGTGTGAGTACTATGAACGGTTGACTGCCGCTCAGTAGAACCCTAGCCCGAGAGGATGTTGAGTGAGTTCGTGAGGAGGATAGTGACTCCGGTACACCAATGGTAACCTGAGTACTTACTGTGTGTCACATTAACCAAAAACACCGCCAGTAATAGTGTGAGTACTATGAACGGTTGAGTTCCGCTCAGTAGAACCCTAGCCCGAGAGGATGTTCAGTGAGTTCGTGAGGAGGATAGTGACTCCGGTACACAAATGGTAACCTGAGTACTTACTGTGTGTCACATTAACAAAAAAACACCGCCAGTAATAGTGTGAGTACTATGAACGGTTGACTGCCGCTCAGTAGAACCCTAGCCCGAGAGGATGTTCAGTGAGTTCGTCAGGAGGATAGTGACTCCGGTACACCAATGGTAACCTGAGTACTTACTGTGTGACATTAACCAAAAAACACCACCAGTAATAGTGTGAGTACTATGAACGGTTGACTGCCGCTCAGTAGAACCCTAGCCCGAGAGGATGTTCAGTGAGTTCGTCAGGAGGATAGTGACTCCGGTACACCAATGGTAACCTGAGTACTTACTGTGTCTCAGAGATACAGATAGTAACAGGATGTTTTTTGTTAACTGTTCGAATATTTTTGAAACAAGGATGACATTGTTACCATAACGAACCCCCCGTGAAAAATTGTAATTCTTAAAAAAATATTCCGACATGTAATTTTCGGCTTCACGATTGAGACAGAGATAGAAACAGGATGTTCACTGTATCAGTCCCACAGACACAAGTGTATGCCAGTGTAAGGCCATCTCCAATGGGCCTGCATAAACCAAAAAATAGGGTGATATTACACTAAAAGCATGTCCAACCGGACGGCATTTGCAACATCAATTTTGGGTTTGTCTACAGTGTCCCACCATATTTAGGTGGGCACTGTAGACAACACTAAACTTTTTTTTTTTTACTTTTTAATAATTATATAATATTAAAAAAAAACACTAAATAATTATAAAGAAATATTAATCAAAACTTTTATAAATGTATTTGTTTGTATTTTTATATTTTTACGTGTGCTAAAAATATATTAGGGTATTAGCAGTGTGGGTAGTGTAGTTTTTAACCTTTTTTTTAAAAATCAATCCATACATGCGGTTTTTCCAATTTCTCAAACCGCACTCGCACCGCGAAACTAAAAATCGCAGAAATCGCACTGCGAAAAATGGTGCGATGCGGTACAGTTTTTACGATTTGGACTATTACCAATAATTAAACTATCACAAATACAACAAAACTTGAGCAACATTTGTCAAAAATTAAATTTCAATAAATGTAAATTAAAATATTTAATATTTACTAATATTATTTAATGGATTTAACAAATATTTATTATTAAAATATTCTTATTATATTAGTAAAATAATAGAATAATAAAGAATATAATATTTGGTGTAATTTTTAGTGTTGTGGTTGGAATTGAAAAAAAAAATTAGTGTTCAAATATTAGATTTTTGGTGTTAATATGGGACGTACACTATTCACTCGAGGGACCTTGTCAATTCACACAGCACTAAAATATTATTTTAAAAGAAAGGACTGCTTGTGACATGACATGATACGCTTCCCAACGAAACAATCAGCCATGCCCTATTATGTTGTACGAATTAGGTTTTGAAATTGGGATTTATTTTGGCACCAAGATTGATCAAGTTAAAGGTGAATGTGAGAAAGTTTTAAAAAATATATTCATTTTCCCACCACTAACTCATTTGGAATAGCCTATATATAAACAGGTGCCCCCTTTCCTTGTGAGTAACACAAATTATCTCCACCATAGTTAGAACAAAAAAAAATTGTATACCTCACAAATTATAGTACATCGAACATGGTGGCTGGAGGTGGAGAAGACTCATGCGGGTTTGATGGGGGTGGTCCGCCTTGGAGAAATTCACTTCAGGGAAACCCCCATTGCTACTGTGGTGATCTAGCTTATGTTTGGACTTCTAGTAGTAGAGCAAATCCTGGTCGTCGATTCTTCGGATGTCCACACTATGTAGGAGTTTTGTCTTTTTAGATTCAAAAGTACTTCTCATTTATGTTTTCTGTACTTAGGCAGCCATGATAAACTAATAGGGTTATTTTCAACTCAGGAGAACGATGAAAGTCGAGGATGTGATTACTTTTGTTGGATCGATAAATCACTTGTTAAGAGAAGTACAAATGCTACACCTGGATTGCAAAACCAAATCAAGATTTTGGAAGAAGATAAGAAACGCAATGAGAATGTTATTAGAAAATTAATTTTTATCATTTTTATTTGCCTTTTCATCATTGTCCAACTTATATTGCGTTAAAGATATGGGTTGTCGCAAAATGCAAATGTTTTGTATATCTTATGTTCTCAAAACTAATGTTTAACTTAATTGTGTAGAACTTAATAGATACGTGTGGATGATGACGAAAATTACATTTGGTATGAAGTACCCACTACGTTCTCAAAATTAACATTTGGTATAAAGTACCCACTACGTTCTCAAAATTATATGTTTTCTACATTTCTAATTTCTGTAGTAAATTTCCTCAATGGGTTCAATGTGAAGTTGCAATATTATATGTTATTCACATCTTCGTATTTGTTATGTGAAGTAGCGCAATGAGAATGTTCTATATTCCATGTTTTTCCTCATTACTATGTTATGAAAAACCAAATTTAAGGGGGCTATTGTCTATTTACATTTGGTTAAAGTAATGGCAGTTGATATGGTATGGTTTCAATCTGAATTTTCATATGTTCTCAAAACTCAGTTTAAAGTTGAATGAGTACAAAGATTTGGTAAGATTTGGTAACTAACATCATTTTCTTTAAATAATTAACAAGTCACCTTTGTCGTTGTTTGTAATGTTATAGTACATGTGTTTTGAAAATTCGGTTTAAATTTCAATGACTACAAAGATTTGGTAAGATTTGGCAACTAACATGATTTCCTTCAAATAATTAAGAAGAAGTCACCTTTTAACCAAAAAAACAAATAAAGAAAATTAAGAAGTCACCATTGTCGTGATTTCTAATGGTATAGTACAAATCATAAAGTTTTGGGGTTAAATCATTTCTGTGAAGTACAATCAAGTACTTCTGAAGTATGGGTACATTGTAAGAGTTGTTATGGTGTGAGTACAAAGATTTGCTAAGTATGGTGCAATCTCAAAGTTAATATATTCTCAAAACTAAAATAAACACAAGTCTGTCAACATAATAACCAGTTCCAAACGTCAACTAATTAAAACAGATGTCTAAATCCAAATGCTCCCAAATCCAAACTAAACAACACACAAATAACACAACCTATGCTCCCAAATCCAAACTACACAACACACTAATAACACAACCTATTAATAACACAAGTGTTTTTTACAGACTATTCACCATATGAAATCTTAGCCTTGCTAGACTGAAACCTAGGGGAGGCTCTTGACGTGGGAAACATGTTTGCATGGTGAGACTTCGCTGTATTGAACCGAGGATCGCGTGGAGACTTTGACGGACTACGCAAAGGGGCCGAGGATGATGCAAATGAGCTGCCTTGTGCAGCCCTACGATCTTCAACCACTTTGGTACGAATTTCATTTTGTTCATCAATTATGATCCTCGCAGCGATTTCCAAACGTGCCTCAACCGGGTGAAACTGTGGCACAATACAGAAACAAAAACAAAAACTTAGAAAGTATAATTAACTCTAATCAACTTGACAGTAAAACACCGAATAAAATTTAAATTACACAACGTTAATCTCAATCAAACTTGCGTAGTACATTCTGAAATAACTAAACAGTGGTATACCTGATCAACTACTTCTTCCTCATTGGCCACAGCCTCCATGTACTTCATGACGTATACACCGCAATCTCGGTCATTGTCTTGTTGAGGAAGCCCGCGATCTTTCCTGTCAATTCCGAAATCCACGAAACTCACATTCTTCGACCTATTCTCCTCAAACAAAAGGTCCAACGTCGACAACTGCAAACGTATACAATTAGTTAGATTCAATGAAGAATGAGTTCACATCAAACAATGAAACTTTGCAACTTTACCATTTCTTTCGTAGCGTCCACACGATACTTGTAACGCCCTGTCCAACAGGGATGCCACGTGTGTGTGCAATTTATTTAAAATACCAATAATTATATAAGATGTAATTATACTAAAAGTGTGGGTAATTAAATTTTTGATAGTTAAAACTCAACCTTTAAACTATTTAACAAAAGATAAGTAACATGAATTATGGGGTCCCCCTGTTCTCAAAATATTTACAAACTGGTTTCAAAGTATTTTACAACATAAGCTTTATATTTTCCAAAATACAATAAAAATAGAGCATCCTGTAAACTGGGTTGCCTACGGCTGGTATGTACATTGCTTCTGCGACAATAAACTCATGGTTGCTCGACTTTAGCTTTTCCTTTACCTGCACCATAAAGCACCAGTGAGTCACAGAGACTCAGCAAGAAAGTGATCAAAACAATAATTGAAAGAAAATGATTGTCAACTTAATCTCATGCCATTATGCTCACTCACTATTGATAATAATAAGCATTCCCTTAAACATCTCACATTCCTGGTACTTAATAAAGTACCACTTTTTTTTACCACTCGTTACATACGAGCTGAATATGTCACTATCGTTGCCCGATAAAGCAATCGATAAGTAAGAAACCTAACCGCGGTTTCAAGAGTAATTACTCATAACGGTAATAACCGTTTCCAACCCTAGGTCATAACCTAGGCTTAATAAACTTTAATCAACATCATGATAATAATTAAGGTCACCTCCATTCATTCATTGATTTTTAACCACATACGGTGCTTACCACTTTTCTTACCTTAATTCAGGAGTCAAGAATATGGCCGACCTGGGTGGAAAAACAAGCTAGGCAATCCCGGTCCTATGTCACGACAATTGAAACACAATAAATACCTTAACATAATATTCCGGATTAAAACCCTAATTTAAAACCGACTAGACTTAGCCTTCACCATCTATATAATAATTCAAATAACTCAAAATTATTCAAAGGCAAGTACTAGGTTCAACCCCGAGCTAAATACGGTTCAGAGAAAAACCCGAGAAATTTTCCCCTAACATGCTTAGGTCGACCGGTTCGATACAACGAGAACCAACGATCGGCCAGGTTCTTTGCCGAACGAGAAAAATTCTGGCTTTTCTCCCCCAGCTCGAACCAAAACCATTTCAGACCTAAATTGCATTTCCAGAACAGTTCAATATACCAAATACAACATATTCAACACATCATTCAATCTCAATTCACCACTTAACTCAAAATCACCATCTCACATGAAAATCAAGCTCAAATTGCTTAATCAAATGCATTCAAACTAAACAGCCATTAATCTCACTTAATCTTCATTCAAACAAGTTTCAAATCAACCCTAAGAACCTACCCTAACCTCAGTTTATACCCCAGCTCAGGATTAAACAAAAACCTTCACCAAAACCTAAACTAAACTCAAAAAAAAAAAACAATCAAGAGAAGAGTAGAAAATCATACCTTCACTTAGCTAGCTTCTAGGGCTTAGATTAGCTCAAGAGTGGCTGAAATAAAATAAATTCCACCTAGTTCCCAGCTGCTCCTAGGGCTCGGCAGAAAGAGAAGAAGAAGAAAAGCTTGGTGTTGTTTTATTTTTTTGAAAAATGGTTTCTTGTCTTGGAAGGAAGCTCTTTAAATAAGGGTTTTCTCTTTTTTTTTTTTTTTAAATAATAATAGGCAGCTTAAAATAAAATGAAAGAAAAGTCAAAATAAAAGGTTCCATTGGATTTGCTAATCTACCCCTCTCACATAAATTTTTTTAAAAAAAAACCCTAGGGGCATTTTGGTAATTTTACTAGTTTCCCCAATCCGACATTCTAATAAAATTCTAACTTAATCCGGGATATTCTCAAAATAAATCTTTCATTTAATGTCGTGACATTACTAACCTCATAGCTAAATTTCCACAATTGCCGGGTCCAAAAATAACGTATTTCATTAAATAATTTCTCAACAACTTACCTAAGTAAGATCATAATCCTACTTCATTTCCCAAGAAATTACATATTTAATAAAATATGTCCATTTAAATATTATTTATTTTCTGGGATATTACAACTATCCCCCACTTATAGGAATTTCGTCCTCAAAATTTACCTGAAAAGCTCGGGATACAACTCTCGCATCTGCGACTCTAACTCCCAAGTCGCTTCTTCAACTTTACTGTTCCGCCACAGCACTTTAACTAGTGGAATAGTCTTGTTCCGCAACACCTTTTCTTTCCTGTCTAAGATTTGTACTGGTTGTTCTTCATATGACAGGTCGGTTTGAAGCTCAATGTCTTCATAACTTAAGATATGAGTTGTATCAGATACATATTTCCGAAGCATCGAGACATGAAACACGTTATGAACCCCAGATAAAGCAGGAGGTAGAGCCAACCGATAAGCTACCTGACCTACTTTCTCAAGAATCTCAAATGGACCAATAAATCTGGGACTCAACTTTCCTTTCTTCCCGAACCTTCGAATTCCTTTCATTGGGGACACCCGAAGAAAAACAAAATCCCCAACTTGGAATTCAACATCTCTACGCTTTGGATCTGCGTAGCTTTTCTGTCTACTTTGGGAAGCAAGCATACGAGCTCGAATCTTTTCAATAGCCTCGCTCGTTCTTTGGACGGCTTCGGAGTCCAAGGTACCTACGTTCACCAGCCTCATCCCAGTGAATAGGTGATCGACATTTCCTTCCATAAAGCATCTCATACGGAGCCATGCCAACGGTACTCTGATAACTATTGTTATAAGAAAACTCAATCAGAGGTAGGTACTTGTTCCAAGAACCTTCAAAGTCCATTATACATGCCCTCAACATATCCTCAAGTATCTGGATAGTTCTTTCAGATTGACCATCGGTTTGAGGATGAAAAGCTGTACTGAATTTCAACTTAGTACCCATTGCTTGCTGTAAACTTCCCCAGAATTTGGATGTAAATTTTGGATCTCGATCTGAAACTATCGACTTTGGGGCACCATGAAGTCGAACTATCTCTTTAATATACAAATCAGCATATTGATCCACTGTATACGTTGTCCTAACCGGGAGAAAGTGAGCAGACTTCGTATATCGATCCACTATCACCCAAATAGAATCATAATACCCTACTGTTCTGGGCAATCCTACCACAAAATCCATGGTGATGTCTTCCCATTTCCATTCAGGAATCTTTAGAGGTTGAAGCAAACCTGCCGGCCTTTGGTGTTCTGCTTTAATTTGTTGACAAGTTAAACATTTTGACACATATTCAACAATATCCCTCTTCATACCCGGCCTCCAGTATAAAGCTTTCACATCATGATACATCTTGGTTGTTCCCGGGTGTAAGGAGTACGGTGTAGTATGAGATTCATCAAGAATCTCTTGTCTGATTTCTTTATCAACCGGTACACAGATTCTGTTTTTGTATCGCAACAACCCATCAGATAAGCACGAAAAGTCTCTTGCCAATCCAGCCTCTAACTTCTCCTTATGTCCCTGTAGCTCAAGGTCACCTTGTTGGGCTACTCTAATTCTTTCCAATAGATTAGATTGTATGGTGATATTAGCAAGTTTTCCAATTACAAATTCAATTCCCGCTCTCGTCATATCCTCAGCCAACTTTGCTGAGATTTCCTTTAGTTCACAAACTTGCCCTGGTCCTTTCCGACTTAGAGCATCCGCTACAACATTTGCTTTACCAGGGTGGTAGAGAATCTCGCAGTCATAATCTTTGACCAGTTCTAACTATCGTCGTTGCCTCATATTTAAATCCTTCTGAGTGAAAAAGTACTTGAGGCTTTTGTGATCTGTATAAATTTCACACTTCTCACCGTACAGATAGTGACGCCAAACTTTTAATGCAAAGACAACCGCTGCTAATTCAATATCATGGGTAGGATATCGTTGTTCATACTCCTTCAATTGCCTGGATGCATAAGCAATCACTTTCCCTGACTGCATAAGAACACAACCTAACCCTTGTTTGGATGCATCACAATAAATCACAAACTTTTCATCACCTTTTGGTAAGGTTAGCACAGGAGCGGTAATCAACCTTTGCTTCAATTCCTGGAAACTACCTTCACACTTGTCACTCCAAACAAACTTACAATTCTTTCAGGGTCAACTCAGTTAAAGGCGTAGAAATCTTTGCAAAGCCCTCAACAAATCTCCGGTAATACCCTGCTAACCCCAGGAAACTTCTAACTTCAATTGCTGACTTAGGTCGAGGCCAGTCACGCACTGCTTCAATCTTTACTGGATCCACTAAAATACCATCTTTACTCACCACATGCCCCAAGAAACTCACCTGAGATAACCAGAATTCACATTTCTTAAACTTGGCATACAACTTATGCTCCCTGAGATGTTGTAATACCATTCGAAGATGTCTTTCGTGAGTCTCTTCCGAGTCTGAATAAATTAGAATATCATCGATAAAGACAATAACAAAATCATCCAGAAAATCTTTGAACACTCGGTTCATCAAGTCCATAAATCTTTGCCGGGCATTTGTTAATCCGAAGGACATTACCAGGAATTCATAATGACCATACCGGGTCCGAAAAGCTGTCTTGGGAATATCCTCCTCTCGAATCCTCAGTTGGTGATAACCAGATCGAAGATCAATTTTAGAAAAGACAGTTTTACCCTGCAACTGATCAAATAAATCATCTATTCTTGGCAGAGGGTACTTGTTCTTCACTGTTAATTTGTTTAACTCCCGATAATCTATACACATTCGTAATGTTCCATCTTTCTTTTTACAATCAATGGTGGCGTTGTATTTAGCAAGCCAATCCATCCCCAAAATAACATCAAAATCCTTCAGATTTAATTCTATCAGATCAACTGATAACTCTCTTCCTTCCACAAACACTGGAAGGGATCGAACCCACCTGCTGGAGATAACCAACTCCCCAGTAGGCAACAAGGTTCCAAAACCTCTAGAAAGCACATCACTAGGTTTATTCAGCTGCTCAATTATTCTACTTGAAATATAAGAATGCGTCGCACCAGAATCAATTAACACAGTCAATAAAGTACCGGCAACGAAGCCGACTGTCACGGTAGAAGGACCAGCATCAGCCTCAGCTTGAGTCAGGGCAAACACTCGGGCAGGAGCGGGTGTATCATCCTTCTTTTGCTCTAGCCGTAGCAATTGTGGACAATTTCTCTTCATATGACCCACCATTCCACAGTGGAAACAGGCCCTAGCCTGACACTCGCCCAGGTGATGCTTCTTACACCTCGGACATTCAGGAAAGGTCCGCCAGTTTTCATTCCCACTACGACGGAAACCTTGGTTACCCTGGAATCTTTTGTTTGGGCCTGCTGCTGATGATTCACTAGGTCTTTTCCTGCGGTCACCAAGATCGGTACCCCTACCCGAACCAGCACCTGCTGTTTGCTTCCATGAATCTCTTCTGGCAATATTTTTCTTTCGTATCTGAGCCTCTGCACCCTCAGAAACTAAAGCCAACTCAACTATCTGAGCATAAGTTCGAGCAACCCCCGGTTGTTTAGAAGCAACAATCACATCCCGGGCGATGTGTTCATCCAGCCCCCGTATAAACTTTGCTTTTCTAGCAGCTTCAGTAGCCACCTCATCTGAGGCAAACTTTGCCAGTCGATCAAACTTAGTAGCATACTCTGTCACAGTCATACTACCCTGAGTTAACCGTATAAACTCTTCTGCCTTTGCTGCCTTAATAGACTCATTATAATACTTCTCAAAAAATAAGGCCCGAAAAGTTTCCCAGGTCATATTATTCAGATCATGGCCCTGAGATACAATCTCCCACCAAATACGGGCATCATCTCGTAGCATATAGGTAGCACACCTGACCCGGTCATTATCTTCAACTCGCATAAAATCGAAAATGGATGTTATCATACTCATCCATTGCTCCGCTTTGAGTGGATCAGCACCACCCTCAAACACTGGCGGGTTCTGCTTCCTGAACCGTTCATACAATGGTTCCAAACGATTCACTGCATCTGGTGGCACTACTAGAGGTGCCGGAGGATCAGGATTAAGATTTAGAGCAGGCTGAGCTCGCTGCTCTCTTAATTCTCTGATTTGCTCACCCTGCTGCCGAATAGTTTCTTGCATAGCAGCATATAACTGTTCCCAATTAGGTGGTGGTAAAGGGTTCTCACCCTCACCGGCAGCCCCGAGCCCAGCTAGCTCGTGGGCACCCCTACCAGTCCGCCTTGGGTGCATAACTATACACCTGCGATCACATTCCAAGTAATAACAATACTGATAAGTATTTCCATATATTATAATCCTTCCCACAACATTCTGATATCAACATAATTCAAATAATCAGGTAATCAGAAAATTAACAAGCTATCTTTTAACTTAAAGCTTACTAAACCATGAGTCGATCAGGTCCTTGCAGCCAATGTACATATCAAACCAGTCTTTAGGATCTAAAAACCTTGGCGCTCTGATACCATGTTGTAACGCCCTGTCCAACAGGGACGCCACGTGTGTGTGCAATTTATTTAAAATACCAATAATTATATAAGATGTAATTATACTAAAAGTGTGGGTAATTAAATTTTTGATAGTTAAAACTCAACCTTTAAACTATTTAACAAAAGATAAGTAACATGAATTATGGGGTCCCCCTGTTCTCAAAATATTTACAAACTGGTTTCAAAGTATTTTACAACATAAGCTTTATATTTTCCAAAATACAATCAAAATAGAGCATCCTGTAACCGGGTCGCCTACGGCTGGTATGTACATTGTTGCTGCGACCATAAACTCATGGTTGCTCGACTTTAGCTTTTCCTTTACCTGCACCATAAAGCACCAGTGAGTCACAGAGACTCAGCAAGAAAGTGATCAAAACAATAATTGAAAGAAAATGATTGTCAACTTAATCTCATGCCATTATGCTCACTCACTATTGATAATAATAAGCATTCCCTTAAACATCTCACATTCCTGGTACTTAATAAAGTACCACTTTTTTTACCACTCGTTACATACGAGCTGAATATGTCACTATCGTTGCCCGATAAAGCAATCGATAAGTAAGAAACCTAACCGCGGTTTCAAGAGTAATTACTCATAACGGTAATAACCGTTTCCAACCCTAGGTCATAACCTAGGCTTAATAAACTTTAATCAACATCATGATAATAATTAAGGTCACCTCCATTCATTCATTGATTTTTAACCACATACGGTGCTTACCACTTTTCTTACCTTAATTCAGGAGTCAAGAATATGGCCGACCTGGGTGGAAAAACAAGCTAGGCAATCCCGGTCCTATGTCACGACAATTGAAACACAATAAATACCTTAACATAATATTCCGGATTAAAACCCTAATTTAAAACCGACTAGACTTAGCCTTCACCATCTATATAATAATTCAAATAACTCAAAATTATTCAAAGGCAAGTACTAGGTTCAACCCCGAGCTAAATGTGGTTCAGAGAAAAACCCGAGAAATTTTCCCTGTGTAGGTCGGCCAGGTTACGATACGACGAGAACCAACCGATCGGCCGTTCTTTGCCAGACCAGAAAAATTCTGGCTTTTCTCCCCCAGCTCGAACCAAAACCATTTCAGACCTAAATTGCATTTCCAGAACAGTTCAATATACCAAATACAACATATTCAACACATCATTCAATCTTAATTCACCACTTAACTCAAAATCACCATCTCACATGAAAATCAAGCTCAAATTGCTTAATCAAATGCATTCAAACTAAACAGCCATTAATCTCACTTAATCTTCATTCAAACAAGTTTCAAATCAACCCTAAGAACCTACCCTAACCTCAGTTTATACCCAGCTCAGGATTAAACAAAAACCTTCACCAAAACCTAAACTAAACTCAAAAAAAAAAACAATCAAGAGAAGAGTAGAAAATCATACCTTCACTTAGCTAGCTTCTAGGGCTTAGATTAGCTCAAGAGTGGCTGAAATAAAATAAATTCCACCTAGTTCCCAGCTGCTCCTAGGGCTCGGCAGAAAGAGAAGAAGAAGAAAAGCTTGGTGTTGTTTTATTTTTTTGAAAAATGGTTTCTTATCTTGGAAGGAAGCTCTTTAAATAAGGGTTTTCTTTTCTTTTTTTTTTTTTTTTTTAATAATAGGCAGCTTAAAATAAAATGAAAGAAAAGTCAAAATAAAAGGTTCCATTGGATTTGCTAATCTACCCCTCTCACATAAATTTTTTTAAAAAAAAACCCTAGGGGCATTTTGGTAATTTTACTAGTTTCCCCAATCCGACATTCTAATAAAATTCTAACTTAATCCGGGATATTCTCAAAATAAATCTTTCATTTAATGTCGTGACATTACTAACCTCATAGCTAAATTTCCACAATTGCCGGGTCCAAAAATAACGTATTTCATTAAATAATTTCTCAACAACTTACCTAAGTAAGATCATAATCCTACTTTATTTCCCAAGAAATTACATATTTAATAAAATATGTCCATTTAAATATTATTTATTTTCTGGGATATTACAATACTTCTCATGCATTGCAGTGTGTAGGGAGTCCAGAAATGAGACAACCTTGGACTTCATATTAACTTCGGCACCAAACCAATGTGGTGCACCTTCTAGAGTCAACACCGGCACAAACATCTACAATTGAATAGAGGAACAATAAAGTCAAAAATAAATTGAAATTACAGACCATATAGATATTCGACACTACAATGACCAATATGCATCGCTAACATATCTCAGTTTTCAAAATTACAATTAAGAACGACCATGTGTATATGATGAAGTACCTTGACGCATTTTTGGGAGTTGTCTTGGTAAAATAGTTTTGACCATTCCCGGTCTAAATCCTCTTCACATTAAACGAATCGAGAGTTTTTTGCTGCAAAAGCATTGTTCATCTTGTCAAGTAACAGAAATTACAACAAACTGAAGAATTACAAAATTTAAAATAAGTTGTACAGCAAAGCAATTACCGAGATGCGAGTGGGCATGTACCAAACACGAGGTTGGTCAGCTAATCGACTATCACGTTCGTACTTGTTCATTAGTATAGAAAAACAGTCAATGATCTACAACAAAATGAAATATGATTTACACATGTACAATAAATGATACATATTTAGTAACTACTTTGACACTTACGGATCCCTCAACTTCTCGCAAGGGTCGCAACGATGCCATGCACCTCCTATCCACTTCAAACTTTCGAAATTTTGCAAGCACATATCTCATTCAGTTGTAATCAATGTAACTGTTATTAAAAATTTCTACAAGTATATGATAATGAGAAATACGAAAATAACATTTACTTACCCCAGATCTAATGTGTTGCTAAAAACAAACTTGTAAAACCCATATTGGTTACGGGGGATCGCTTCCTTCGTCTTGAGAGGCCCGACAATAGTTTTGCCCGACTCAATAAATTGCTCGTAGGCCTTATCGTTGAAGTCATCCTCAATTAAAGGCACATTCTCCGACTGTGTCTTCTTTGATTTGACGAGGGCTTTGCCTTTATTCCAGAAAGACGCCACTTCGACTATATCAAAGTCCTCATCGTCGAAGGTCTTATGTGCAGCACCTTCATCTTCAACAGATTTTGTAGCAGATAGTGAAGGCGTACTTATAGATTCCACCACATTTTCCTCGGATAGACCAACAACATTAGTCTTCGAACGGACAGGGGACTTCAATGGGGACTCCTCCACGGCCTGGCTGCACTCCGCCTTCTTCCCCACTTCCGTAGCAGCATCCTCCTCCAACTCTCGGTCAATACCACCTACACCTTCTCCTTTGTCCATAAATTTCAAAGAAAATGATCTCAACTGAGACTTTAACTCATTGGAGAAGTACTCCTTCAACTCGTTGATAGAGCTGACAAAGTGGTCACTGCTTTTTCTTCCTTCCGAGTCGGGGTAGTAGTTGGGCAGTATTACGGGATTCGAAGTGAGCGTTATCTATTAAACATAACAAATTTAACAAATTTAATTTTTCAAACCCAAAATAATTAATATCAACTGAAATCACATTACCACATTATAACCAAAATTCGATGTACCTTGTCGCTGTTGGGACCCCCATTGTCTTTCACAAATTTGTAAGTGGACTTACATTGTTTACTACCCCAAAAATCAACGGGGAGCACTGTTCGGTCGACATATCCAAAGTTCCACTCCACGTGAGTCAAGTACACCAACTGTGACAAACAAACAATGTATTAGTAATACATTCGACTAATAAATCACAATATTATATTATAAACTTAATAAACACATTTACATAAATGAAAGATAACAAAATCAATGTACCTGGAGGAATAAGGTGCAGCCAGACACATTCTTTGTGGCCTTATTTCGGAATCTGAAAATTGAGTTCATCAAATACCTGAACCCGACAGTTGCCCAGTTCTTGCGGCGAATGTCCCTGGTAACCCTAAGGGAGTGCAAGTACCCCGAAGTGATATCGCAGCCCGTTTTTGGCGCAAGGACTGTCCCTATGACCACCAAAGAAAATTTAATCAGAAATAGGCTGTCTGCCTCAACGCACTCCAACAAAGATTTCTCCAACCCTGTCAACGACACGGTGTACTCGACAACGTTCATTATCTCCTCCAGATATTGAGTGTCACTATCACCCTCGGTGACTACAGGATCCCCTCCGTCGTCCACCCCCATAACATCTCCGAACATCGCGGCAGATAAGTGAATTTTCCTCCCATACAAATCCAGTATGCTAGTGGTTGGGTCAACATGTTTGATTAACCAACTCACTAGTCGGGTGTCAATGTATGGTGCATCCTCTCTGATGAATGATCCAAATCCAGCATTTTGGATCACATCTTTCTGCTCCAGGTTCAGGTTCTTGCAAATCCTGATTAAACGGTTGAAGGAGCATCGACCGTACATAGATGCTTCTTCACTTTCAGGAGTAACCTCTTCCTCATCCACCTCCACTTTCTTCCCCTTGGCATCAGCTGCCTTTGGTTTCCTCCGCCTTGTTTGCACCGCCTTCTTAGCGGGAGTAGGGCTAGGGTCATATCTTCTCCACTCAGACTTCTCCTCGTCGGTGAAACCTTTATATTGCACTTTCAAATTGTCGGTAGCCTGTAATATGAGGCAAACTTACATCAACTACAGAGTACATGGAAAGAATCATAAAGTATGTCAAACAATTACGATAAATTACGGACAATCGACATAAAAAAATTGAGTAACAGTCGACATCAAACCTCTTTCTCAGTTAATCCCTTCTCAGCTGCTCGAAGGGCTTTGTAGTTCGCATTGCTACATATGGACATAATTTCAATCAAATATATAATAAAATAAATGTTAAACATCATTCACACGAGTAAACAACTATCCATCATTCAAAACTTACAAGAAATTTCTCCAAGCAACCGCATTATCGTTCGGCTCGGGGGTGACATCCTTCTTTACGGGTTCATTTCCCCCTTTCCTTTTGCGTTTCCCAGCCATGTATGATGAACCTAACCAAATTAAAGATAAACAAATTTAAACGTTAAGGACTACATATTTTAGTAAATACACTACATAAAAAAAATAAATTGACCAAAACACAATGAAAATCGTGCATTGTAATCACCTAAAATCACATCAAATCAACTTAACCATTCGGCATTGAAAAAATTCAGATTTCAAACACACATTTCATGCTTCTTGCATGTTACACATTAAAGTACATTAAAATGATGTGAAACTCTTTTCAACTAAATGATTTCCAATACTTAAAAATTATACGACAACACTTCCACAACCAAAACAATGAACAAAACAACACTTAACTACTAACTCCCATAACCAAAAAGTGGTACAAACGAGTTGGTACAATCCGTGAGAACCAAGAACATAAAGCACACACTAACTGTACCTCTTAATTCATGATGAACAGAGCACAAAACAAGTTGGAAAACATTTAATATCAGAATTAACAAAACAATGCTTCACTACTAACTGTCATAACCAATTTCAATAACTTCTCCAATAATTGATATACACAAAAAATCCAAACTGCCATAGTTTTTATCAATAGTGTATCTCATTAACTCATGAATCTTGTGTCTAAACCATCTAATTTTTCAAAACAAATTCATAACAATAGTAAAATCCAAACTACAACTTGTAATTAAAGTACAACAATCACTCACAACATATAACAAAAAACATCACATTTGCTAAGTAACATTCTAAACTAAAAAATTTAAGACCATAGTTTCTTTACCTAACTCAACACATGACAGCCATCACCATTCTATTGTTTTCCTTACTTTCAAAATTTTTTTTTGGGTCAATATAGAGCAGCCCACGGTAAAACATTTGGGTAAAAAAAATACACACCAAAATGACCAAACACGTGAATCCAAAACACTTTCACAATAAAATTACCAAATTACCAAACAAAATTGATTTTCAAAAACAATTATTTTTCAGCAACACTATACATACCAATGTTTACATTGCTTTTCTTTCTTTCATTACATTCTTTTCTTAAAATTGTTTCACTGTATTAGGATTGTTAATCCTTCTGTTCATGATTCAAGAATCATGGCACTGACAATGGTGAAAACAGAGAACGAAATCCAATCTTCAATAACTGAATATATTGAGTATTATTGCATATATTCAGAGTACAATAGAAGAGTACTTTATATATTCAGTACACACCATAACCAAAAAAAATTAAATGCAATCTTCACTAACTAAAAAATAACAACCACTTACAGTGATGAACTAACTCTAACAGACTCTGAACAAAGACCCCTAATACACAGGGTATAAATTCATCCAAAACACTTTCACAATAAAAAAAAAACAAACAAAAAGGGTACACACATGTACCTTCGATTTTCAGCACTCTGAGAATAAAAACCTTGTTCACGAAGCAGATTTAAAGCATGTAGAAAAGATTAAAATTACTCAATAAACAAAAAATGGAACACAAAAACAAAATAAAATGCACATACACGGTTGAAGAACAACACTTTTCCTTACAAAAGTTTAAATCTTTCTTTAACAATGTTAGACAATTTTTCACATCCCCAAACTAAAGAACGAACAAACATGCAAAAGAAAAATAAAATTGGTACATTCGGAGAAACTTACTTGTACACCGAGGTCGGAGACGGAGCCGGAGAACCAGAAAATGAAGTACAGTAACTCCGAACGTACTGCAGTTTCCTCCCCCAAATTTTAAAAAAAAATTAATCACTACAACAAAATGTGAAGAAGAAGAAGAAGGAACTGTGAAGAAGAAGAAGAAGGAAATGTGAAGAAGAAGAAGAAGAAGAAGAAGAAGAAGAAGAAGAAGGCAATGTGAAGAAAAAGAAGAACGAAATGTGAAGAAGTGTGAAGAAGAACGAAATGTGCCCTAAATACCCCACGAACCCACTATTTAGTGAATTTTCAAAATTGGTAACTATCACCCGTACATCAAACGTCAAACGTCAATCGTCAATCGTTGTCAGTTTTTTAAAAATTAAATAATTAAAATTAACAAAAAACAAACCGGTTACAATTTTCCCCCCCTAAATACCCTTACTTTAACCCCAGCCATTAGATCATGCCCCAATTCAATCCAACGGCTACAGTACAATCAGGGATTGTATTCCCTATTTTGGCATAACGGGACCAAATCCTGTCCCTATATTTATATTGTTGTTATTGTTATTGATATTTTTTGAACAGTTTTTATGCTAAATTTTATTGTGCTCTTAATGTAATTTTTTTTTTGTAGGATGGGTTTTAAACTTTTGGCTTGGATAAAAAATTCACAAATTTTCATTTGTGTAAAGTATGTTTTTATTTTTTTTTATAAATTATAGTAAATATTTTGAATATATATTATACTTGTTATATAAATCTGAAATATGTTAGTAAAATGTTGTTGTAATGTAAATTTGAAATATATTGTAGTTATGATATTATACATGTAATTATATATAATATATATTTATATATGGGTGCACTCTTAATGGGTATTACCCATGAATGGGTAAAATTAGAAAATTTTGAGTTTTTATGCTTCATTTTTCTATCTAATTAAAAAAAAAATCTCTCATTTTTGTATCAAATGGGCTGAGATTGTTCCATCGGTAAAAAAAAATTAAAAAAAAAAATTAGCAAGAAAAATAAGAAAAGAAAAAGTTGAGTTTGAGCTAAATATTTTTGTATGAACATATTTTTGATATAGTGTAAAAAGAGATATTTTTCGATATTTTTTTTAATTAAGTAGTTAAATTAAGCATAGAAATTCAAATTTATGATTTCATTATTCGTTATTAGATCAAAATTCGATAGTTTGATATTTTTAAAATTAATATTTATAGTTAAATTTATTTAGTAACCATTCATGGGTAATACTGATTAAGAAGTGTTCCATTTATATATATATTTACATATATAATACAAATATATTTTGTTTTATTAAATATTTGTAATAGTTGGATTATAATTTGAGATTAATTGTTAGGGTAAGTTTGTTTTAGTTATTTAGAATAATGTTATGTTATTTTAGTTATGATGATTGGTGTTATTAAAATTAGTTTTATATTTAGTAAAAATTTAGGTAAAAAAATTAAAAAATTTAGTTCAAAAATTTTAATTATAAGGGTTAATTGCGGCAAAACCTCCAATAGATTCATTTTGCTTACATTTAACCCCCAAAAGTTAAATTTGGACGGTAAAACCCCCAATACTCGTGTTCTGTTAGCAATTTAATATTTATGTCCATTTTAGGTGTTAAGTGCCATGTTGGAGTAGACACAATGTACACATGGCACAATTTTATTGGTCCAAGTAAAAAAATTTTAAAAAAATTTTAAAAATTAAAACAAAAAATTATAAAGAAAAAAATTTTCTTTCTATTTTTCCTTTCTTTCTTTTTCATTCTTTCTATTTTCCTTTCTTTCTTTTTCTTTTTCTTTCTTTTTTTTCTTTTCTTTCTTTTTCTTTTTCTTTTTCTTTCCTTTCCTTTTTCTTTCGTCTGTTCATCTCCTCTCTCTCTCTCTCTCTCTCTCTCTCTCTCTCTCTCTCTCTCTCTCTCTCTCTCTCTCTCTCTCTCTCTCTCTCTCTCTCTCTCTCTCTCTCTCTCTCTCTCTCTCTCTCTCTCTCTCTCTCTCTCTCTCTCTCTCTCTCTCTCTCTCTCTCTCTCTAAGGTTTGCAAAACCCTTGGGCAGCCACCACAGGCCACCCTGGCAGTTTTCCGACCACCCCAAGCCACCTCAACATCTCCTTTCTCTCGATCTCGATCTCCTCTCTCTCTCTCTCCCTCTTAGTCCCGATTTAGGGTTTTCAAAACCCTTTGGTAGCCACCACAGGCCACCTCGATGGTTCTCCGACCACCCCAAGCTCTCGTGACCTCCTCTCTCTTTCAATCCGACGGTTCTCTGATAAGCCCTAGCCACCTTGACATCTCTCTCTCTCTCTCGGTGCTCTCGTAAGTCCTCTCCTCTCCTTATTTCTCTTATAAAAAATGTTGGTTTATTTTTCCAGATCCAGGTATTTTGTGATTTGGAAAAACACCTATTTTGGTTTAAGAAATTGTATTTTGGTGTTTTATAATTTGTATTTTTTTTCTGTTTCAAGTGAGCTTTGATTGGGTTTATGTGGTGGTGGTTTTGGTGAGGTGTTGGTGATGGTGGTTTTGTTGGAATATGTTTTACCAGGATCTAGATTTACTAACAAGTATGTTTCATTAACATCCTAACATGAATTCTTAAAACAATGAAATAAACACATATAAAGTTTAGGAAACCTTACATTGGGTGCAGCGGAATAATATGTCTCCTTCCACTCAGATCTCTAACCCTTGTATCCTTTCTGTCGCAGAGTATCACCAAGATCTAAGCCTGAATGTCCTTCTCTTCAGTTTGGATTCTTCACAATCTTCCAGACTATGATTGAGATACCACTTGATGTGTGTGGGCACTACTCTATCACTCAAGGTTTCGAAAATTGAAGAAGAAAAGAGGGAGAGAGAGGTTCGGCTATAGACAATAGGATAGGAGGCTCAATTTTTCTAAAGGCAAAATTTCTGATTTTTTATCTCTTGTTAAGTGTGAGCCATCACTATCTATTTATAGGTAACCACTAGGTTTAGGTTAGAAATTACTTGGCATTAAAATAATGAAAATAATAATTGGAAAAAGCCTTACAAGTGGCCGCCCATAGAGTTAATGGGGCCCACTTGGCATTTTGCAATTTTGACAATTTTCATTTCTATTTTCTCAAAAACGCCAATTTTCTAATTCTAACCATTTAAATACCAAAACTAATTATTTAATAACTAAAATAAATTATTAAATAATATTGTCATTTAATATAATTATTAATTAGACATAATAAAGTCTTCCAATTAATAAATAAAATCTAGAATCTCTTTTCTTCACAATTTAGCCCTTGCTTCGTGAAAATTCATAAACTAGACATAGTCTAATTCTAGAATTATAATTGGTTAATTAAAATCAATTATCTGAGTCTTACAAGCAGCATGGTCTCATCTACAATGGGGACCATGGGTCTATATTACTGAGCTTCCAATAAGTTGAACTAGAATTTACCGAGTAAATTCCCTAACTTATTAATTCCTTGTTGCATTCACTCTTAGAACTTGGAATTGCACTCTCAGTCATATAGAACGCTCTATATGTTCCACCATATAGATACGCTATCACATTTCACCATCGTTATAATCTCAATAATCAAAGATCCTCTATATATATGATTTACACCGAGTAGGGATAAATTTACTGTTTCACCCCTCAATGTATTTTGATCCTTAAAACACTAAGCTACCTGTAAATGATGTTTTAGTGAACTAAAATATAATCACTAGAACAAGAGCTCTTCCATTTACATCTATTTAGCCAAGCTCGAAGGAAATTATATCATTTAACTTATAAATACCTATAGAAGCTATAGATTCTATATTTATGTTCAGCCAGCGCTCCCACTCAATCATACTATCATGTTCCCAAAATGTACGTATCACCATGACCCAAAAGTAGGCTTAACTAACAAATCAAAGAACATGAATAGCACTTCTGAGATTGAACCTAAGCATATCAGGATTAAGATCTTTTGATCTAAGATCAACTAGCGATATTGACTTGGAAAGATACAACGGTAAGTATTATAATATCTTAACTAAGATCAATATCGGTCCAGTCCAATGTATATTCCATACATTCGAAGCAAGTATACTTTACCAATGTTTTGGAAAGAACATAACACTTATGCAAAGTGTAAGTACACTTCATCGCTGATTATCACATCATTGTAAATCCAATGCACTGATGAAACAGGGACTTAGTCTTTCGAATCATATAATCACAATCACATTCCACTGTGTTGACATCACTGTAATTGTAAATAACTGTATATGTTCTGGACTTAACAGACTTTGTATATATATTAAACCATAAACATGTAAACATAAATGACTTCCAATCTTGTATTGATAACAAATCAGATTAGATTGTAATGGGTTTTATTTAGGGCGTAAAATCTCAACAGGTTTCTGGGGGAGAGATAGAGATTTAGGGGGAGAGAAAGAGAGAGCTGTAAATGATAGAGAGAGAGAGAGAGAGAGAGAGAGAGAGAGAGAGAGAGAGAGAGTGAGAGAGAGAGAGAGAGAGAGAGAGAGAGAGAGAGCAAGAGAAAGGGGAGATTAAGAGAGATGAACAGACGAAAAAGGAAAAGAAAGAAAAAGAAGAAGAAAGAAAGGAAAAAAAGAAAGAAAAAAATTATTATTTTTTATTTATAATTCCTTTTAATTTTTAATTTTTTTTTAAATAATTTTTACGTGTACCAATAAAATTGTACCATGTGTACATTGTGTCCAATCCAACATGGCACTTAACACTTAAAATAGACTGAAATATTAAATTGCTAACAGAATACGAGTATTGGGAGTTTTACTGCCCAAATTTGAGTTTTGGGAGTTAAATGCAAGCAAAATGAAACTATTGGGGGTTTTACCGCAATTAACTCTAATTATAATAAAAAAAAATTACATGAATATTTAGTATAATTATTTTTAATTAGCAAGTAAAAGTTTATAATAAATTTATATGTAATTATAAAATTAATATAATTTTTAAATTAGGAGTTCTTGATAATATAAAATTATAATTTGAATATTTTAATAATTTTTTGTTATTTTTTAATTATTTTTAAAATATGTAATTATTTATAAAAAGAAAGTAAATTTTCAAAATAAATTTATGTAAATATTAAATTAACATAATTTATATAAATAATTATTATTTAATTAATAAAATAATTAACAAAATTTAGAATGTTTAGAAAAAACTTTTCTATTAAAAATAAAAAAAATACAATTTTAACAAACTTAAATTTAATTATTTATAATCAATTAATTATATTTTTTAGTTATATTTATTTAATTATTAAATTATTTTTGTAAATATATTTATGTAATTATTAAATTAATATGTTTATTTATTTATAAATTTAGTAAATTATTATTTTTTAATTATAATATTAATAAAAATATTTTCTTGTCCTTATCATTGTAATGAATTAAAAAATAAATTGAATGTATATAATTAATTATTAAAATGAGTTTATTTAATAATATTGTATATTAATTTTAATAAATAAATTATAAATACAAATTCATAAATAAACATTTTGAAATAATAAATAAATAAATTATTGAATTTATAAATAAAATTTTATAAAATAACATAAGATTTTAATTATTTCTCTCACGTTGCTAAAATTTATATATTCTTGAAACACTTTTAATTAGATGACTATTGATAAGATTTGGAGAACTTCGAGTAAACATGATAAAGAATATTGGGAGTGTCTACAAGCCTTTTTGGCGATGGCTTTAGCTTATAAAAATTCTGATAGAAAAATTAGGTGTTCGTGTGTTAGATGCTTAAATACTCGATTTGAGCCTTTACATATTGTGGAAGCGCATATATTTGATTGGAGTTTTGATAATGATTATCAAAAGTGGATTTACCACGGGGAGCCAGAAACAGAAGTTGTTGCACAAACGAAAGTTGTTGAGCCAATTTTAGATGATGGAAATGACAAGATGATTCCCATTGTTTTGAAGATTTCATTTGACCAACAACTGAAGAAGTTCAAAACAACATTGACTCTTTTCAATATTACGATGAGTTATTTGAAGAGATTGAAGCTGAATTGTATCCTAGATGTCATTGGATTTCTTCACTTAACTTTCTAGCAAAATTACTGCATTTGAAAGTTCGTGGAAAAATTCCTATCAGCGTATTTGATGAATTATTGAAATTGTTGAATCTTGTTTGTCTGAAGATAAATATAATTCCATCAACTTACTACGAGACAAAAAAAAAACTAAAAAAATTAGAATTGGGCTATGAGTACATTCATTCATGTGTGTGAGCATGATTAATATTTATTTATTTTTAAATAAATATATACTTTTTAAATTATACAATTTTATTGTTTAATTAATATTCATATATATTAAACATTAGCTAGCTAGATGATTTGACATTCGAAATAGTGAATATATGCCCTAATCGTTATAGGTTCTTCAAACACCAAAACACGAAGTGTAATAACAGTTTGGAGACCATGACATTAAGGAAGGTGAAGTTGGAGGTGACCTATTAGACGAACAAGAGGAATACGACGACGTATTACTAGTATTGATCATATTGTTGTTGGTAGAGCCAGAGGGATTAAGAATCGTGAGTGGCACCATATCTTGAAGCAACCCTTGGTTGGTCCTTTCTTCATGGGAAGATTCTTGATGGTAGCCCATAGAAGCAATGGTTGTATCCAAGCCCAATGGGTCCAACTCTTGGGCCCATTCTTGAGTTTGTTGGGCTTCATTGTCTTGGACATGGAAGGTGCTCTTCTTGGGCTTTTTAGTTGCTGCTGGATTGGAGACTTGTGATTGACCCGATACGAAAAATGGGTAAGTAAAATGCAGGTGGAGCCCTTCATATGTGATGATGAGTGTGTCTGGGTCTTCCATTGACCTCTCCACTTGCTTCTTTGCATTACACCTTGGGTTTGTGCATCTGTAATAGCTCCTGTTTTTTCAATAATAGACTCATCAATAATCAAGACTTGATAATATTGGGCCTTCTTTTGTAAACTAAAAAAATTGTTGGTATTCTAGAAAAAATATTCTGATTATTCTTGCATTACATTATATTATTTTATTTTAGTTTTAGCTACTCCTTAGTTTTATAAAATTATATTGTAATAATTTAAACTAATAATATAATTTGGTTGTTGAGTGAGAAGTTGCCATTTGGAATGGCAAACAATTTGTAATAATAATAATTATGCAAGTGGGATAGCTCAGGTCTCTAATAATAATTAATTTTAACCTATTGTGACCCACACACACGTATCAAATTTTAAAGAAAAAAGAGATCTGTTTTTTTTTTTTCCTACTGGAGATGAGAAGGCTGCTACAATATGCTTCTTGTAAAATATAACACATTTCATATTTTATTTATAAATATATTATTTAAATGATGTAAATAAATTAATATAAAGAGACTCATGGTGTTTATATAAATATGTGAACTAAAGTGAAGAAAATATAATTTTTGTCAAATATTTTAAAGGATGAATCAGTAAAATAACTTAATATGAGTGCTGTAAATTCTTTAGAAAAGAAGCATATTTTATATTTTATTTCCCATAGTGGAATTAAATTAAGCTACTTAATAATAATAATAATAATAATAATAATAATAATAATAATAATAATAATAAATTCTTTAGAAAAGAAGCATACTTTATATTTTATTTATTTCCCATAGAGTGGAATTAAAACTACTTTAATAATAATAATAATATAACATCTCAAATAATAATAAAAATAATTATAATAGTTACCTAGGATTTGGAGTATTCTTAATAGACTTCTGTCCATACTTCCTCCATTTATATCCATCATCAGTCATTCCGTTATTAGTAGCAGAACTCTTAATCTTCAAAGTATACTTATTATCAATACTCTTACTACTCATCATCAATCCTCTCTCCAATAATGAAATCCTGCAAATTAAATTAACAATATTTATTTAACCAAACACACATATTATATATATTTACAGAAGAAAATTAATAGTATAATAATAATAATAATAAAGGTATACCTGCTGGCCGGGGCAGGTGAAGAAGAAGAAATAAGTGTTTGTTGGGGTTGGGACAATTTTGGAGAGGTGACAGTCAAAGCATTCTCAATATCTTCAAGTGTTGGGCCTGAGTATACCTTGGCCGAGTTGATCTTCATTACAATTTCATCACTACTGCTACTACTAATAGTATCATCATTATCTAATAATGATAATAATTCATGTTGATTATAATGTGATTCATCTTCTTGTACCACAAAAAATGGCGACACGTCATCCAAAAGCTCTCTCACTAGCTCATCTTCATCCGACGATATTGATGATGACCAACCTCTACTACTACCAATTACTTCTAATAATTCCATATTATATATATATTTAAGAGGTGTGTATTAATGAAGAAGAGAAGAGAGAAGAGGGTGTTGATTATATGATGAGAAAGATGATTAGGGTTTCGAGTGATGATATTTATAAATATGTATATGAAATAAAAGGATATGGTAGAAGATAGAGTGGAGTAGATATATGGAAGAAGCTAGTTAGGGATGAGTGTCATGTATACGTGTTTGGCCTATTGACTTTTGTTTAAGTATTAATAAGAGAAGAGATCGTGTACTGTACAATATAATGGTTTATGTTTGTATGTATTTGCGTTTGACTTTTGCTATATCTATATGTATTGACGATTGTAATTATATTTTGGCTCTATTATATATTATCAGCCAAATTGGGCACCACCTCGATCATCTTGATGGGTCTTGTTTTTTTCTTTTTTGTAATATTCCAATGTAAAAATACTAACATATATTACTATGGAATTGGTTTTAGTAAGAAGTTTGACAAAAGGTGAAGCTGATGAGCTGCTATATATTTAAATATATAAATTTGTTATAAATGTGTGCTGTCACATTTTTTTGAAGGGTACTTTTCTTTTATTTGTTCCATTTATTAGTTTTGTTTTTGTCTTCCTAAATTATTGTTTTTATGGGAGATTGGTCAACTTAAGACCAATGCTAACTGACCCATTTCAATAAAAGAATTAATCAAAAGTCAACCACTAAACAATCGATTAAAATAAAATTATTTTGGTACCTTTTGAATACTTTCAATGAGTTAGCTTCATTAATTAATATCAAAAATCTGTTTAGGCAGTTGAAGCTAGCCTTTCATTATTGGATGATAAGCATAGTAATATATATATGAGTCACAATTTGGTAGGTTAGGAAAATCAAATTCCTAATATATACTTGATTCTAGTGGGTTTTGTTCTTAGTATTTAGCTTAACCAAAGAATATTATCCACTTTATAGTATACTTATATAAAGCTAGTACCATATACAAGAATTTTGAGTAATTGGATGTGTTATATATATATACTAGTTAGAAGTTACGTGCCGAGGCACGTAAATCTTAAGTTTATTTAAAATTTAGTTCTTTATTTTTATTTAGATTTTTATAACTAAATGTATGATTATGCTTAAATGGCCAAACAACCGTAAGTCTTAATTGTTTCAATCGTTACATCATGCTGCAAGAAGTGAACAATTCGATTAAAAATTCTACCAATCTTCATATATGTAACTGGAAAGACAACAATATTTGGTGTACAAAATTGAACTCATATGCAGTAAAATACAAAAGAAATAGGAAAATAGCTCGTTTGTTGTTAAATATGTTACACATGGAGGACGACACACTTGTCATCATTTTCTGTTTTGATACCTTGGAAGAATCTCCCAGTAAGAAGGTTGACAAGAAATCAACCTAAATCTAAACAATGTTGCTCCTATCCAGATCTTTATTGTCTATACTTTGAGAGGTTACTTTGTATCACTAAAACAAAAAATTGACGAAACAGATTGTAAAACATGCCTGAATGTTTGATATAAGCTGAATTGTTCTATTGACTGGTGTAATGATATGAAATGTTATGAACATTATGGTATATGCAAAAATTTGATTCCTCGTCTTCATAGTCACTTACATCGCTAGAATACACCAAGAGAACAATTGTGGTGAGAGCCAAATCATAATCTGACAAAAGATCAATAGAATATTTTGAAACTTAGCCAAATCATTTTAACATTTTTCACTAATGATTAAATTCTAGAAAAATTTACACATTTATACACTCATCGCCAATATCTTGAGTCCTCAGTTTCCTCATACCTCTAGTTGAGTATTCAATATTCACACCTGATGAAAATTCTAAATAGATGTTGCCTTAGAAAAGAGATAATAAATTGATTAGTGCCACATGAGGACACACCCAAGAGGGAAGTGCTTGATTGTTTGTATGGCTATAATATGATTTCAATTCAATCCTTATCCAATATAAATTAAATTGATACATATGAACGACTATAATCTACCAGAAGGAAATAACAGTTTCAATCACCTTGAATTGTCTTGGTTCGGATACTCGCCTAGTTGTTCCATCTGCCAGCTTTCAAGAGATGCAATGGGTTCATGGGAAGGAGCATATTGCTGGAAAAGAAAAAAAAATTACAAATTTTGTCACAAAATTTCAATTTCTAGACCTTGGTTAACTTTATCAAGCATGTAAATCAGCTTGAAGTTATTTTAAAGAACATTCAAAGGGATGAAAGATAAGACCATGTGACCTTGTCTACATTTCAAGCTATAATAACAACAACAACGAATAAAAGATTTAAATCTCACAATTATTTAGTTCCTTAATTATAAATTTTATATGATTCTTCCATTGAAAGTAAAATGCGACAAATTTTCTTATTAAATTAGTAAGTTTTTAAATTTGGATAGATTGTTATGATGATGTGCAAAGAAGTGGTCTTAATAATTTATTATTTTTACAAGCAACATTTCTAAAATTTAAAGCAAACAAAAATATAGTTTTAAGCTGAAAGCCTAAAAGTACTTCCATCTTTATTATGAATTTTTTGGCTGCTGAAGTAGAGAAAATGATTTTCTGAGCACCTGACTTGATGAACCCCTCTTGAACACCATTGTCAAATAATGCCAGCAAAGAATTGTAATACCTCATCTACATTTAGCAAACAAACCTGCATAGATTGTAATGTCTAGTCAAAAGCTCTCTTTCTCTAAGTCATTAGCTGATTGTAGTATTTCAATGATCAACAGGGAAAAGGTTACCAATTTCTTATGAATCCCAAGCCTGACCCATGTTATCATCTCCAACAGCTCTTCCATTATTCCATATCCTCCTATAAGGACAATTATCTCAAATGTGTTTTTAACATAAATAAATTGCTCAAAGTTTATACATTTATCGAAGGTATCTTTCGATGTTTCCAAATTAGTAAAAATATTATTTCTCAACTAACAGAGTGCAATAAATGCGTCAAGTCATTGCAGGCGTTGCAGCTTGTTGCTCGTCCATGTCCAAAACCGTTCTTACTTCTCCCATAGTATCACCAGATATAAATCAATTTAGGCACAAAGTTACTACAAACCAAATGATAGAACCCAAACAATATATTATTTCCAAAAATGAAAAAAAAACCCCACACACACATGACCTCTGCAAAAAGGAGTCCATAGAAAACAAAATCAATCATGTTAGAAGAGACAAAAATTACAGAATAAAAATATAACATTCCCAAATGCTCCAAAATATCTTGCAGGAACTGATTTAGGAGTCTGACCTTAAGGAATAAGAGAAGGCTACATAATTATAAATCAATTCAAACAATGCCTAAGAAGTGACAAAAACTTTCTTTGAGTCATTTTATCAAATATATGGTCTTCTTCACAATTATAGATATGAAATTGTCCAATCAATATATATTATTTAAATAACTTAAATATCATTTGATCATCTTATATGACATAGAGACCTAAAAAAATGCCATACGAAAGACTGGCATAAATAAAAAGGAAATCTTGCATAATAGTTTCTAAAAAAAATAAAATCTAAATTAAAAAAATAAAAAACCTTAATTGAATAGATTAAAAAAGAAAACAAAAGGAAGAAGAAACTTAATTAAGAAAATAATAAGTGAAAACTCCTTATGGAATGGTGAGCTTCCCAAAGAACAGAGCAATAACATGGAATTAAAAAGATTTCATAACCTCCATTAGAAATTACTCACTCAAACCATAAAGGTGTTCATCTCTAATTGAAGTATATATCTTGAACTCTAATCGTATCAGGTATCGTCCTCCCATTCTCTTTTTCTTTCGATTTGAATTGCGACCCTGCGACTTATGCCATCAAAAGTTGTTGGAGAAATCAGAATTGTTGGATATCAATTTATTCACCATTTAAACTAAGTTTTTCTCACCTGCAAATCACTGTACGAGTCATCAATAACAGCTCGATCTCAATTTATTCACCATTTAAACTGAGTTTCTCTCACTTGAAAATGACTGCACGAGTCATCGATAACACTGAATGAATTTCCAAGTTTGAGTCGAGAACTTGGTTACACCTTGGTTATCGTCGATAATATTGAACGACTTTGCGGGTTCGTAGGCAGTCGAGAATTTCCAAGTTTGAGTCGAGAACTTGGTTACAGATATGTAGCTAATTTTTTAATTTAAAAAAAAAATTGTTTAATTTTTTGGGTTTAATTTTTTGGGTTTAATTATTGAGTTTATTTGTTAACGGGAAATCAAACCTATTAACATCGTTAAATATATTCTGTTAAACCAAAAAATGCTGTTAGATAGGCACCTTTAATATATAAAGATATATATTTAAATATATATTATATTAGAAAGTTATGTGTGAAATGAGAAGTCTAAAGAAAAGAAGTGTATATGCATGTGACGTAAAATAAATATGGTTACGTTCATATTTCAAAAAAGGGAAAATAATAATAATAAAGTTGCGTTCAATTTTTTTCTTCATTTTTTTTTTTTTTGGAAAGAGAAATATGTGATAAATGGTGTACAAAGTTTTTGTTGGTGTGGACGATGCCACGTAAATGTAGATTTTTTTCGAAAGCCACATATATTATAGAAGTTTTTAATATATATTCCCTTAAAAATAAAAATAAGTATATTTGGATATTAAAAAAATTAATTTAAAAAAAATTATTTTTAAATATATATTTTTTAAAAATTTCCTTTTTCAATTTTATATTAATTTTAATAATTATTTTATTATTTTTTAAATTATGTGTAATATGTTTTTTTCTAATGATATTTTATAAGGGAATTATTCTATATACTATTTTTTTTAACTTTTTTTTTTTAAATTTACGATTTGGGTTTCTAAAGTAGTTGTAGCGCTACTTGCAATATGGGTTTCTATACGATTTTTTGTTCCAATTTAGGTTGCAACGCTAGTTGCAATAGGGGTTTTTATGTAGAATTCCATAAAAATGTAAAAAAAAAACAAAAAATTATTTTGAAGTATAAAAATGAAAAAAACCTTATTTTATTTAATATTTTATTTTAATTTTTTATCTTAATATTAAAAATATATTTTATTCTTATTTGATATGTGTATATTTTTTAAGAATACGATCGAAGAAATAAAATAATAATAATTATAATAACAATAAAAATTAGTATAAATTAAATATATGTTTTATATAAAATAAAAATTATTTAAATAGGCTACCTTTATATATAAGTTTTGGGATGTAAATAAAATTTAAATTTTTGAATTTTTGAAAGAGATTTTTTTATTTATACTTTTATAATTGATTTTTTATTCATTTATAAAAATAAATACAACATGATCTAAAAATAAAACAGCATAACCTTAAAATAGAAATAATTTCTATAAAATAAAAATAACATAATTTTAAAATAGAAATAACTTTTTATAAAAATAAAAAATATTTAAAAAACATAAAAATAAAAAAATAGAAAATACAGTATACGTATTTAATGTACATGTCACCCATGCTATTTTTTTTTTTTTTAATAAACTTAGCAACTTTATTAATAGAACGCACTTCGTTGGAACAATTCTCCAATTGAAGCACACGACTTGGAGAGAAACAAGAATCCTAGCTAAAACATGAGTCAGCTTGTTTGCAGATCGTTTGACAAAACACAACTCAATATTATTTAAAGATAAGAGAAGAGTACGCACATCATGAATTAAAAAAACCAAAAGAGGATACAAAGTAATTTGGCTTTGCACGGCTTGAACACAAATTAAACTATCAGTTTCCAAAGTCAATTGTCCCACAAATGACAATCAATCCTGCTTAAAGCTTCTTTTATGCCAATCAATTCATCTATTTCAGGTTGCACTTGCCATTTTGGCATAAAAATCCCTGCCATTTTTTCCGCTGCCTCCATTCGCTGATAACTACTCGACGCCATGGACACCCGAACGAACCCAGAACCCAGAACCAGTAAGAACCAGTAACTAACGCCAGAAAACCAATAAACCAAACCAATGAGAAAAACTATAGAACCATGTCAAAAGACAAGACTAATGGGAAAACCTAATTAATTTCAACACATAAAACTAAAAATTCTAACTCCATAAAAATACTAATAGGAATTAACCTAATAATAGTAAAAAATAAAAGAATAAAATAATGGAGGCAGAAAGAAATTTGAACTGACAAACAAAAGGAGAGATAAAAAAAAATAATATTCCAAACCCATAACGATGAAAGGCCGCAGTTAATCAACACAATTAGGCGTAATTGCAATTAATCAAAAGAAATCCCTAAACATTAATCCAAAATCCAAACGAAACCCATCAAGAACCAAATCACTAACGATCGGCCAATAAGCACATTTTTATTTATTATTTTAATAAAGTATTGTCACCCATGCTATTAAGTTGTCGTGAGTTGGTATTATGGACACTTTTTATTTTATTTTTACAAAAATTATTAATAATAAACATTTTATTAATATTTTATTTAATTAATTTTATGTTAACCGGCGTTAAAAGAAAAATAAATCAATTACTTCTCCTAAATTTGTTTTTCAAGTGCATGGATTGGTCCACATATTTTAAAAATACCTTTTTACTTTTTGTTTCCCTTATTGGATCCATTTGCTCTGTCTATATAATGAGACTGATTTTTTTTTTCATATTTATGAAAAATAATAACAATTTCATTTCTTTTCACAACAGTTTCGAGCACTAATATTGTTCGACTGTAGTATTTTACTGGTAATTTAAAGTGCAATGAGAGTTCGAGACAATAGTACTAAGTTGTTTATCTATGGTCTGCTTGTATAATTTTGGTATGTACAACAAACATCTTAAAAAAAACGATTTAGTCTGCGATTTCAAATTATATTTTCATTCCCTAATTTTGTTCTTATTTGCTTCAGCAATAATAATTTTAAGACATGTTTTGTTTATAAGATTGTTACATTAGTAATCATTTTATTTTAAGGCTAATTCATTCAAAAAGAAGAAAACAAAAAATATTATTTTTCCTTACCATTAAAATTGCATGTGATTTGAATGTGGATAACATGTTATATTTAAATGTGTGAAAGAAGAGAGAGAGAAACAATCTAAGAAATTCGAAACTTGGTCTAAAAATGATTTTTTATGCAAAAAATTTATCCGCTTATTTAGTGACCTTTATCACTTCTATAATTCTAACAAAAATGGTAAAGAAAATTGATCATATGACTATGACAAAACTAAAACTAAGAAGTATGATGTGTTGGTTGGAAATTATTTTATCAAGTTCTAATTTACTAAAATAAATTATAATGTATGTTTAATTATTAACATGATAATTTCACATCGTAAAATATTATTTACTAAACGATAAAATAAATATGGCAGAGTTTTGAATCCTTACATTTGTTATAGCGAAATAAAGCGACTCTTTCTATTGAATCACTCTAACCCTTAATTTCCAATTTGTAGTAGAGTATTGCCAAGTGATAAACCTAGATGATTTTTTTTCTTTTTTTGGATTTGGTAACAGTTATCAACACGATGTTCCACAAAGATTTAAGTATCACCTTAACTAGAGTGGGTTGATTACTCAATAACTATTGTAGCTTGAAAAAAAAAAAAGAGAGAGAGAGAGAGAGAGGGGCAAGAAATTTAGAGAGAGAGAGAGAGAGAGAGCTTTACGTTGTCAAATTTTGGCTTAAATTGAGATGATCTAACCAATCTTTCATCTCTTTCCTTTTATACTGCTCTCATTAAGTTTATTAGGCTTAATTAAAAGAATAATTACATAAAGCGCCATTTTTTGTAAAAATATATATAAATATATATTTTTACGTTTAAAGAATTTTTTTTATATATATTTTTACAGTTTTTCTTAAAAACAACACGAAAACAACAAGAATACTATATAAAAGTAACATGAAAATAACATCTAAATAACAACAAAAAATAACATACAGATAATAAAAAAGTAATAAATTAATAAGAGTACAACATAAAAAGACCGTGTTTTTTGTAAATAAAATTAAAAAAATCGTAAAAATATTTAAAATTCCATAAAACCGTAATTTTGTATTTTTTTTTTTTTTTGGTTGTTTTTATGTATTTGTGAAATGATCCATTAATTAAATGGACCAAATAAAAGATAAATAGGCTCAACAAAATACACTTGGCTGAAATCACTATATGGTGGCCCATATTTAATTTTTGCCATTTTATTTTACCATTAATTAAATCAAAACTATTTAAATGTCAAATTTAATTTAATAATTATAAATAATTATCAAATAAAAAAATAATTTAAATATATTATTAATTTAACTTTTAAAGTGTCATAATTTTTAAATTTAACCTTATTTTTCTTTTCTTCTCAATATAGTCCAATCTTAATTAGTGAAAATTCTCAAATTAGACATAGTTAATTTTTAATTTTAATTGATTAAATAAATCAATTAATTGAGTCATCAAGAAAATATTTATCCCAAGTAATGTAGGTACCATCGGCCTATAAAATTAAGTTCTCAAGAAGTTGATATGAAATTTACTGAGTAAACTTCATCACTTATTAATTCTGCATGACTCCACCATAGATCTAAAATTGCACTCTTAATTACACAGAATACACTGTATATCCAATATAGATACGTTATGAATTATCTTTTGTTTCAATCAAACTAATTAATGATCCTTTACAGACAGTGTACATTGAGTAGGTACAAAATTACCATTTTACCCTTCAATGATTTTATCCTTTAAACACTTAGTTACTCGTAATTGATATTTCAGTAAACTAATGTAATTACTAAAAATGAGTACTCGACATTTAACTCATTTAGCCAAGCTCAAAGGAAACTATCTTTTTACTTTTAAATGATTATAGAAGTTATAGAATATTCGTATCTATGATTAACGCTCCCACGTCATTGATTTATCGAATTCCCAAGATGTAAGTATGGGCTAGGCCAATGAGTAAGCTAGTAATGAACAAGTCAAAGAACTCTAATATTACAACTAGGTTAAAGCTTAATCATCTCAGGATTAAGCTCAATGATCAATTAAGCGATAACAACTTAGAAAAGATATACGGTAAGTTTATGATATATTTTCTACTATCAATATCGGTCCAGTCCAATGTAACCCTTATACATCCGATATAAGTTTACTTTGTTAATACCTTAGATAATACATTTAACTTAGCCAAGTATAAGTAAACCACATTATGGATTATCATGTTAGTATAATTCCATTGCATTGATAAATCATAGGACTAAATAGTTTGAAGCATATAATTATGATTATTTTTCACTGTGGTGACAACATTATAATTGTGTGTTATTCTCATATTTTAAGCATTAAATATGGACATGACGTGTGTCATATCAATCTAACAGGATTCATGGAAAAATTGTTAATACATGAATTGTCTAGAAGAGGTAGTGAATAACGAGCCATATATGTCTTGCGTTATACACTGGCCAAAGAACCATGAGAATAACAGTGTATGACTAGATGATATTGTTAGGTTTTATGCCCTAAATAAAACTCCATTTCAATGTAATCTATTTTATTCAACATCAATAAAGAAACAGAAGTATTTTTCATTCATTTGTGTATGTTTTGGCTCACTTTATCAATTGCTTGTCTAATTGATTTATAAATTCATCTTAAACCCTTTTCACATACTTGATCATGTTTATTGTGTTGTCATCACATTGGAAAGTAAACATGACTATGTGAATAAAGTTTCCTAGATTTATCAGACACAGGGTTTTACTGATATGATAATCTACAACAAGAGTTTACTTGTATTTGGAGAAATACTATGTTTTTTCCAGAACATTGGTTAAAGTAAAGCTCAGGTTGGATGCATGGAGTATGCATCGGAAGGGACCGATATTGAACTTTGACTTAGATTTAATTAAACTTACCGTAAAATCTATTCAAGTCAATATCGCCAAGTTGATCCTAGATCAAATGATCTTAATCCTGTTATGATTAGGCTCAATCTTGAAAGGCTATTCGTGTTCTTTGATTTGTTAGTTAAGCCTACTTTTAGGTCAGGGTGATACGTACATTTTGGGAACACGGTAGTGCAATTGAGTGGGAGCGCTAGCATAAACATGGAATCTATAGCTTCTATCTGGCAAATAGTAAGCAAAGGATGATCTCCTTCGAGCTTGACCAAACGAAAATAAATGGTGGAGATCTCATTTCACATAAGCTGAAATATCATTTATACGGGGTCAAGTGTTTTAAGGATAAAATACATAGTAGGGTGTTACGGTAATTTAATCCCTTTACTGTGTAGATCATTCATATAGAGGATCATTGATCAAATTAGGATTATAACAATGGATAACTAATGATGTGTCTATATGGTGGAACATATAGAGCATTCTATATACTGAGAGTGCAATTCTAAGTTCTATGCGTGGATTCAACGAAGAATTAATAAGTTAGTGAATTTTAGTGCTAAATTCTTGATCTACTTATTGGAAGCTCGGTTATATAGTGTTGGGTTTTATGCCCTAAATAAAACTCTTTACAATCTGATTAGTTATCAATATAAGAAATTTGAAGTGATTGATGTTTGCATGAATTTTACATGCTAATGGTTTAATATGTTTAACATGTTTAATATGTTTATTACATTCATACACACAAAATCAGTTAAATCCAGATCATATGTTTATTCACAATTACAGTATCGTCAACACAGTGGAATGTGATTGTGATCATATGAATCAAAAGTTTTGGTCCCTGTTTCATCAGTGTTATTGGATTTACACTAATGTGATAATCAGCGATGATGTGTACTTACACTTGGAGTAAGTGTTATGTTCTTTCCAGGACATTAGTAAAGTATACTAGTTTCGAATGTATGGAGTATACATTGGACTGGACCGATATTGCAACTAAGTTAAGATATTACAAACTTACCGTTATACATATCTTTCCAAGTCAATATCAGTAGTTGATCTTAAGATTAAAAGAATCTAAATCCTGATATGCTTGGGCTCAACTCAGGAGTGCTATTCATGTTCTTGGATTTATTAGTTAAGCCTACTTTTGGGTCAGGGTGATACGTATATTTTGGGAACATGATAGTATGATTGAGTGGAAGTGCTGAACATAAATATGGAATCTATAGCTTCTACTGGTGTATAGAAGTTAAGTGATGATTCCCTTCGAGCTTAGCAAATAGAAGTAAATGGATGAGCTCTTGTTTAACTGACTAATTATTAGATCACTAAACATCATTTACAGGTAGCTAAGTGTTTTAAGGGGCAAAATACATTGAGGGGTGAGAACGGTAAAGAAATCCCATCTCGATGTAAATCATCTATATAGAGGATCTTTAAATCACAATAAGATTATAACAATGGTTAAATGAGATAGTATATTGGTATCGTGAAACATACAATATGCTCTATATAAGTCTGAGAGTGCAATTCTAAGTTCTAAAAGTGGATTCAACGAAGAATTAATAAGTAGGAATTTACTTGGTAAATTTGGTTCACTTATTGGAAGCTCAGCATATAGATCCATGGTCCCCATTCTAGTTGAGAACATTCTGCTTGTAAGACTCATTAATTGATTCGTGATTGATCGATTATAATTCTAAAGTTAGACTATGTCTAATTTTATGAATTTTCACTAAGCAGGGGTGAAATTGTAAGGAAAAGAGTTTTCTAGGTTTATTTATTTATTAATAGACTTTATATGTCTAATTAATAATTAAATTAAATGACAATATTATTTAATAATGTATTTTAGTTATTAAATAATTAGTTTTGGCATTTAAAAGGTTAGAATTGGAAAATTGGCATTTTTGAGAAAATAGAGATAAAATTTGATAAAATTGCAAAATTAAGTGAGGCCCAATAACACCATATGGCCGGCCACTTAAATAGATTTTTCAAATTAATATTTTCATTATTTTAATGCCAAATAAATCCTAACCTAAACCTAGTAGTTGCCTATAAATAGAAAGTGATGGTTCAGTCTCATAACATGCTTTCATTAGCTTTCTGACAGAAATTTCTCTCTTCAGAAAACTGAGCCTTCCCACTTTCTATCCTTGGCCGAAATACCTCTCTCTCTTTTCCCTTCATCTTTTTCGTGACCCTAGTGAAAGAGTAAGCGCCCACACACAGCAAGCAGTAACTCAATCATAGATTGGAAGACTGTGAAGGATCAAAACTTGAAGAAGGAGGACATTCGGGCTCAGATCTTGATTATACTCTGCTACAGAAAGGAATCAAGGGGTAGAGATCTGAGTGGAAGGAGACATTTAATTCCGCTGCATCAATGTAAGGTTTTCTTAACTTTATATGTGTTTAATTTATCGTTTTAGAAAGTTCATATTTAGGATGTTTAAATAATATACTTGTGAGTAGATCTAAGATCCTGGTAAAATAATTCCCAATAACTGGCCTCAGAGCCATGGTAATTGATTTACTTACATGAAATTTGGACTTTAAAACGATTGTTTGTATGTTCTTTGGATGGTATCATGTTGTATTGAGTGTTATTTGATAATTGATTGATGTTTGTGAAATTTTCGTGAAACATAATTGTGATTTCGTTTCTGGAATTATTTTTATTGGATAGTATGGAAAAAATTAAGCAAGTTATCCTTTTACAGAACTCAATTTGGATTTTATTTGAATTAGTTATGATTTTTTGAAGATTTGAAAAAATCGGGGCTGTGCTGATATTTTCCTGCGATCGCAAATCTGTCCGTACAGTTTCGAATTTTTTCGTTTTTCTTCGATTTTTCATGCTTTTTCATGTAATTAACTTCCAATTTTTTGTATGGTTTTGTATATATACTATTACTATTCCTAATTCAATTCTAATTATCATTTTGAATTAATTTAATATTTTTTTTAATTTAATTCAAGATATTAGTGTAATTTGAATTTGAATAGAATTAGTATCTATCTTCTTGCTTAAAAATCTATCTTATTTTTAAATTTGATTATATCTTATTTTTTTTTTTAATTTAAGGTCAGATTTTATAAGATATTTATAAAATCTTTTAAGATATTTTAAAATATCTTATCTTTTAAGATATTTTTTAATAATATCTTATCTTTTAAGATTTTTTTTTAAAATAAAATCTTTTTAGATATTTTGACCTTATTTAAATTTAAATAAAATATTTATAATCATGTAATTTTAAATAGATATAAGATATTTTTACTAACTTTTAAATTTTGTTATTTTATTTATTCAAATTAAATTTAAAATCTGAAAAGATATTTCTTTTATCTTTTCTAATTTTTATTTAATTTTTATTTTTAAAATAACATTTAATATTTAAAAGTAGTTAGTAAATTTTTGAAATGATATTTAGGTTGGTTGAAACCTAATTTTTCAAAATTGTAGGTTTAATTTTGAATATTTTTTTTAAAAATAGTTTCAAAATTTAATTTTTTTTTTATTTTCGAAAATAAATAATTTTTTTTCGAAATCTAAATTATTTTTTTTTAATTAAATATTTTTTATTTAATTATTAATTTCGAAAATTATTTATTTAAAATTAAATAAATCCTACTTCCAACTATCCAGCTAACCTTGTTGCAGGAGTATGTGTTTTTAGCTTGTGTGTAAGTTTTAAAAACCTATTATTACTTGATTGCAAATAGCCATGGTTACTTTTTGCCAGATCTAATGATCTGATGGCTCCCTTGGTCAAGTTAATAATTTGTAACAGGTATATTTTACAATCTTCTTTCATCTGTGTATGACCTAGCAACATGATAGGATCCATCCAAAGTGTGCCTGTGTGAGCCTATATGTTTATTTTGTTTTAATATAGATACATATAGGTTGTTGTTAAATAAAATATCACACCATGATAGATTTTATTTAGGTCCATTTAGTTTTTGGACCTATTCAATTAATAACAGTTATTCATTTTAAGGTTAAATTCCTCTCTTTTGGGCCTTGTGTGAGAGTTGGGAGCCATAGAAGTGGGTACGACATACTGAACCCAGCACCCCCTCACATGAACTACCCCAATTGTGAAGGCCCATTTGCCTGATTTGAATAACTGTACTAGGTTAATTATATTAGTTTGACCTAATAAAATTGAATTAGCAACATAATTAACTTTTAAAATATATGAAAATTTATTTTTCATTTTAATATTTTAAAGTTAATTTTAAGAAAAACACTTTTAGTTTAGATATTATTCTAGACAAACTATTTGTATTTTTCTTGTATTTAATTAAATATAGAATTTTAACTAACTAAATTCTTTCTGGAGCTTATTTAATTAAATATTCCTATTTAAGTTATAAATTAGTTGTATCAACTGATTTTTTCTTAACTAACTTAAATTTGAATATTTGATTTAAATTTTAAATCAAGTTGAGGAATCTTAGGCATTAGTTATTAAAGATTCTTAAGATATTTTTTAAGTTAATATCTTTTCAAATATTAACTTGAAATGGAATATTTTAGATATTTTTTTGGTTAATATCTTTTCAAATATTAACTTTAAAAAGATATCTTCAAATTAAGTGGTTACAACTTAATTTGTGATATTTAATTAAATCTAGATTTGAAATTATTTAAGTTTTAGATTTTTTCTATATAACTTAAATTAGATATTTTTCAAATTTTTGAAAAGATACTTAGTCAAATAAGATATTTTCTAGATAGTAATTTCTAGACTACTTATTATTTATAATATTTAAATAGGAAAATCATACTTTGTGAAATTAATTATTTAAATAATTAATTTTGGTACAATTTTATCAAGTATATTTTTCCTAGTATTAAATAGAAATTAATAATTAAGCCTTCTCTACACTTAATTATAATTGCTTGAATTTAATACATTTAATTAAGTTGAAAAATCTAAATATCTAAGTTGATTTTCATCATGATACTTAAATATCTATTGATTTTTCATGACACTTAATTAAATAGAAAATTATTTTTAGGTTGAAATTTAATTTCTCAACTTAAATTTAAATAATTTTCAATATATATATTTTTCTTTATTTTATTAATGAATTTCGAAATTTGCATTTTAATTATGCAATATTTTCGAATTTTTTTTGAAAAATAGATTGAGTTGTAAATTAATTATTTATTTTAATTAATTCTTGGACCAACTCAAGTCAATGATTTTTTCATTTAATTGATTAATTTAAAATAAATGAATTTAAAATATATATATATATATATATATTATTAGAAATTGAATTAACTAGTCAAAAGAATATCTAGATAGGTGATATTTTTGCTTGAAGTATTTCTTTTCTATTTTTATTATTTTCGAAAATTGTATTTTTATATACTTTAAATTTTCGAACCCAATAAATATATTCTCAAAGGAAATTTTTAAGTTGCTAATTATTTATTTAATTCAACTTAAATTAATTTCCTTAATATTTATATTTAAGATTATTACTAAGATGGAAATAACTTATTTTATTTTAATCACCATCTAAGTATAATTTTATAAATATTATATTAAATTCTTATTTTTGAATTTTAATTCTTAATTTAGAATTTGATGAGATTTATTTATTAGAATAATAAAGAAAATACACTCTAAACAATGAGCTTTATTATTATTAAGATATTCGATCTCCATTGTGGGTTTTACACCGCGTTTGTTTTAGTGAGTAATCCTCCCTAATGGAGGAACGTTCATTAGCAATTTCGCACCGTTTAATCTCGCATGATAAGTGGTTTGTAAGTGTTTTATATGGTATAGATCACCCTAATGGTGGCGACCATATTTGACTTGCAAATTGCGAAACAATGGTAGAAGCTCATGAGATAGAATAGCCTTGACTCTCGCCTAAACGGGACAACGCTGGATTCTGATCTTGATCGAATAAAAGGTTGCTAGAATGTTTAACATTTTAGATGAGCTGATAACTATATTCAATGGATGGTAGCTTTGACTCTCGCCTAAACGGGACACTGATATCAGTTTGTTGAAAACCTTGGAAATTATTTAGGATTGAATTTTTAAGTATTTTCTCATATCATTCCTACTTGCTATGTGCTTATAATTTCTGAATTATTTTTGTGTGTTAAACCATTATTAATTTCTATTTGTTGATTTCTATTATTTTGTAGTATCCTGTTTTATCAAAATGAATCCCATGTTATCACTGTTGACTGAAAATAAGCTGAATGGATCTAACTTTAATAAATGGAATGAGAACATTAATATTGCTCTCATAGGAGAAAGTGCCTTGTTTGTTTTAACTGAGCCGTCACCTGAAGTGCACAGGGATAATGCATCCAAAGCCGTGAAAGAAAAGTATGAGCGTTGGCGTAAAGCAAATGACAAAGCTCTATACTTTATGCTTTCTAGCATGGTTGACACCCTCAAAACTCGGTTTTCTAAAGGCGAGAATTTCTTGAAGTTATGACGAAGTTAAATGAGCTATTCGGTAAGGCATCACTTCAGTCACGCTTTGACGCGACTAAGAAGTACATCAATGCACGGATGGAACCTCATCAAAACGTGCGTGATCATGTTCTCCTCATGTCCAGTTATTTCCAAGAAGCCCAGGATCATGGTGCTGAAATGGACAGTGCTACTCAAGTTAGTCTTATCTTGAATAGCACGACTCCGACATTTCTACCATATACATCAAATTATGTCATGAATAAGAAGGAAATTGACTTTCATGAATTAGTCAATGACCTTCAAACTTATGAAAATTTGATTGGAGGACCCAAGAAGAAAGGGAGTAAACCTCATAATCCTGGTAATGGTAATGGGACGATAAAACCTGAAGCAAATGTTGTCTCTGCTTCAAAGCCCAAATCGAAGAAGAAGTGGAAGAACACCAAGAAGCGAACAAAAGCCATGAAAAAGGCTGCTCCTTCTGGTGATGCTACACTTAAAGGAAAGTGTTTCCACTGCAATGAAAAAGGTCATTGGAAACCCCAGTGTCCTAAACTTTTTGCAAAGAAACAAGGTATTTCCATTTATAAACTTTAAGAGTTTTAGTGAATTATTATCCAATTGGATTTATGATTTTGGACTAACTTTGTTTATTTGTTTTCTTCTTCTTATAGGCCAAGCTACTTGAACTCAATTGAGTTAGATCAGAAAACTGGACCGAGGGTGAAATCGCCCAGATGAAGATGAAGCTCTTCAATTTTTGAATTAATTGTTTTAGTTTAAAGACAATTTGGATTTCAAATTTTAGTTAGGGATATTTATCCCTGTTTCTCTCATATAGTTGCAATACATTTTTTTTATTATTAATAAAGTTTTATTTTCGAAATTCACTATTGCAAATTATGAGATTGAGCTTCATTTATTTTACCTTCATCAATTATTACCACATTATATTTGTATGTTTGTATGTGTAAGTGTTTTTATTATTGATGCAAATTCTATAATATTTACAACTCTTCATAGAGTTATATTATATAAACACTAGAAATAATTTCTATGTTTATCAATAATTGTTAATTCTCATACAATTATTAAGAATTTGCTTAATAAAAGGATCTTATGATCTGATAGGGGTGGAGAAAAGTTAAGAAAACTATGCAGTTCTAATGAACTCTGGATAGTATTCAACTCCACATAAACTGTATCACACTAAGAGAATCATGATCTTTATAACCTTTAGGGGTGGATCATAATCTCTATATACTTAGGGGTGGAGGTTATCCATAGTACCCCATATGTATATTCTTAGGGGTGGAGTCTATTCCACAATTCCCTATGAAACACATATCTTGTTTAAACATAGAAGTAATATAATGAGTCAGCTATTGTCAATATAAATTCTTGATCTTGATTGTATGTTCCATTTCGATTTTACTGCTGTAAGTAAAAGTTTGATACCTTTGAAAGTTCTTTGTTAAAGTTTCACACTACCTTAATTGAGTGGGAGAATTTTAAAGTTCTATACCCATCTTCATTAGGTTGATAATTGTGATAGGTACTTAAGAACACTACTGAAAAGCAAATCTAACCATTCACATGGATAGGTATAGCTTATCAGAATTATGAGAATAAGATAAAGAACTCTAGTTCAGTCCATTCGAATGACTTGAACCAAGAATTCTTAATCCTCATAAAATTTTATGGTATCTTAATTTTGATTACTTTATCTCTGGCATGTATTTTTCACTTCAAATACTAGTCTGCTAAGTTGATGACTTAGTCTTAACTTAAAGTTTTAAGACTAACACAAAAGTCACAACTAGGTAACTCTCTAAACAATCAGAGGTTAAAAGTATTATTTAACCAGACATCTGCTATTGAGTGGGAGCTATCTGAGATGTAATCAAATAGGGAACATTAGAAGATATTCAAGAAGAATTTATGTAAGTGATCTATATGTCAGATATTAAGGACCTGTGTATCAGTTGTCTTTGTATCTCACCATCTAATTTCGAAATTCTATAAGATGGTGCTTACTTTGGGGGTGGAGGAATTATTGAATAATAATTCAAGCTCTACCAGAGAAGAATTGTAACTTGGTCTATTCGAAAATACCAGAAAGTTATATCACTGAAGAAAAGTCTACACTGTATTATCTCAATTACATATTTTAAAATATGAGAGATATGTCCTCTGTTAATTCAGATGTACTTTTAAAACAGTAAAGATTTCAGTATCCCTTGATGAGTAAAGCATATAGTAAAGGATGTTTCATAAGTGTATTTATGAACTAGTTTCTAGAAGTTTGGGTGGATTCAAATATACTACACTTGATCTGAAGATCAAGACATCAGATTGACCTATTTGCACAGTTTGTTTTATATTAGTGCAAGTGGGAGTTTGTTGGGTTTTATGCCCTAAATAAAACTCTTTACAATCGGATTAGTTATCAATATAAGAAATTTGAAGTGATTGATGTTTGCATGAATTTTACATGCTAATGGTTTAATATGTTTAACATGTTTAATATGTTTATTACATTCATACACACAAAATCAGTTAAATCCAGATCATATGTTTATTAACAATTACAGTATCGTCAACACAGTGGAATGTGATTGTGATCATATGAATCAAAAGTTTTGGTCCCTGTTTCATCAGTGTTATTGGATTTACACTAATGTGATAATCAGCGATGATATGTACTTACACTTGGAGTAAGTTTTATGTTCTTTCCAGGACATTAGTAAAGTATACTAGTTTCGAATGTATGGAGTATACATTGGACTGGACCGATATTGCAACTAAGTTAAGATATTACAAACTTACCGTTATACATATCTTTCCAAGTCAATATCAGTAGTTGATCTTAAGATTAAAAGAATCTAAATCCTGATATGCTTGGGCTCAACTCAGGAGTGCTATTCATGTTCTTTGATTTATTAGTTAAGCCTACTTTTGGGTCAGGGTGATACGTATATTTTGGGAACATGATAGTATGATTGAGTGGGAGTGCTGAACATAAATATGGAATCTATAGCTTCTACTGGTGTATAGAAGTTAAGTGATGATTCCCTTCGAGCTTAGCAAATAGAAGTAAATGGATGAGCTCTTGTTTAACTGACTAATTATTAGATCACTAAACATCATTTACAGGTAGCTAAGTGTTTTAAGGGGCAAATTAAAATACATTGAGGGGTGAGAACGGTAAAGAAATCCCATCTCGATGTAAATCATCTATATAGAGGATCTTTAAATCACAATAAGATTATAACAATGGTTAAATGAGATAGTATATTGGTATCGTGAAACATACAATATGCTCTATATAAGTCTGAGAGTGCAATTCTAAGTTCTAAAAGTGGATTCAACGAAGAATTAATAAGTAGGAATTTACTTAAATTTGGTTCACTTATTGGAAGCTCAGCATATAGATCCATGGTCCCCATTCTAGTTGAGAACATTCTGCTTGTAAGACTCATTAATTGATTCGTGATTGATCGATTATAATTCTAAAGTTAGACTATGTCTAATTTTATGAATTTTCACTAAGCAGGGGTGAAATTGTAAGGAAAAGAGTTTTCTAGGTTTATTTATTTATTAATAGACTTTATATGTCTAATTAATAATTAAATTAAATGACAATATTATTTAATAATGTATTTTAGTTATTAAATAATTAGTTTTGGCATTTAAAAGGTTAGAATTGGAAAATTGGCATTTTTGAGAAAATAGAGATAAAATTTGATAAAATTGCAAAATTAAGTGAGGCCCAATAACACCATATGGCCGGCCACTTAAATAGATTTTTCAAATTAATAATTTCATTATTTTAATGCCAAATAAATCCTAACCTAAACCTAGTAGTTGCCTATAAATAGAAACTGATGGCTCAGTCTCATAACATGCTTTCATTAGCTTTTTGGCAGAAATTTCTCTCTTCAGAAAACTGAGCCTTCCCACTTTCTATCCTTGGCCGAAATACCTCTCTCTCTCTTTTCCCTTCATCTTTTTCGTGACCCTAGTGAAAGAGTAAGTGCCCACACACAGCAAGCAGTAACTCAATCATAGATTGGAAGACTGTGAAGGATCAAAACTTGAAGAAGGAGGACATTCGGGCTCAGATCTTGATTATACTCTGCTACAGAAAGGAATCAAGGGTTAGAGATCTGAGTGGAAGGAGACATTTAATTCCGCTGCATCAATGTAAGGTTTTCTTAACTTTATATGTGTTTAATTTATCGTTTTAGAAAGTTCATATTTAGGATGTTTAAATAACATACTTGTGAGTAGATCTAAGATCCTGGTAAAATAATTCCCAACATATAGACCCATGGTCCCCCCACTAGTTGATATAATATTGCTTGTAAGACTCATGTAATTGGTTTTGATTAATCAATTATAATTCACGAATTAGACTATGTCTATTTGTGAAATTTTCACTAAGTAAGGGCGAAATTGTAAAGAAAGAGTTTATAGGGGCATATTTGTTAATTATGATACTTTGTATGGTTCAATTAATAAATATGATAAAATGACAATATTATTTAATAATTATTTATAGTTATTAAATAGTTAGAATTGGCATTTAAATGATTGAATTAGGAAATTGGCATTTTTGAGAAAATCAGATACAAAAGGTGTTAAAATTGCAAAATTGCAAAAATCAAGGCCCAGTCCACCTAGCCATGGCCGGCCACCTATTGTAGCTTTTTAAGTTGATTTTTTCATTATTTTAATGCCATATAATTCAAATCTAACCCTAGTGGAATGCTATAAAATTACACTTTCTTAATCAGAAAAACCTGAGCCTCCACTCTCTCTTCTCTAGCCGCCACTCTCTCTCTTCCTTCTTCCTTTGAATTTCGAAATTACCTTAGTGATTAGAGTAGTGCCCTCACACATCAAGCAATACCTCAATCATAGTGAGGAAGATCGTGAAGAAAGATCATCAGCAAAAGGAGATTCAGCATCAAGGATTCAGAGAAAAAGATCCAGGTTCAGATCTTGATAATACTCTGCTACAGAAAGGAATCAAGGGTTAGAGATCTGAACGGAAGGAGTCATTATATTCCGCTGCACCCAATGTAAGGTTTCTTAAACTTTATATGAGTTTAATTTATCGTTTTAGAAAGTTCTTATTTAGGATGTTAATAAACATACTTGTGAGTAGATCTAAGATCCTGGTAAAACAATTTCCAACAACTGGCCTCAGAGCCATGGTAATTGATTTACTTGCAAGAAATTTGGACTTTAAAACGATTGTTTGTATGTTCTTTGGATGGTATCATGTTGTATTGAGTGTTATTTGATGATTGATTGATGTTTGTAAAATTTTCGTGAAAAATAATTGCGATTTTATCTCTGGAATTATTTTTATTGGATAGTATGGAAAAAATTAAGCAAGTTAGCCTTTTACAGAACTTAATTTGGATTTTATTTGAATTAGTTATGATTTTTTGAAGATTTAAAAAAATCGGGGCTGTGCTGATATTTTCCTGCGATCGCAAATCTGTCCGGACAGTTTCGAATTTTTTTGTTTTTCTTCGATTTTTCATGCTTTTTCATGGAATTAACTTCCAATTTTTTGTATAGTTTTGTATTTATACTATTACTATTCCTAATTCAATTCTAATTATCATTTTGAATTAATTTAATATTTTTTAAATTTAATTCAAGATATTAGTGTAATTTGAATTTGAATAGAATTAGTATCTATCTTCTTGCTTAAAAATCTATCTTATTTTTAAATTTGATTATATCTTATTTTTTTTTAAATTTAAGGTCAGATTTTATAAGATATTTATAAAATCTTTTAAGATATTTTTAAGATATCTTATCTTTTAAGATATTTTTAATTATATCTTATCTTTTAAGATTTTTTTTTAAATTAAATCTTTTTAGATATTTTGACCTTATTTAAATTTAAAATAAGATATTTATAATCATGTAATTTTAAATAGATGTAAGATATTTTGCTAATTTTTTAAATTTTGTTATTTTATTTATTTAAATTACATTTAAAATTTGAAAAAGATATTTATTTATCTTTTCTAATTTTTTATTTAATTTTTATTTATAAACTAACATTTAAAATTTAAAAGTAGTTAGCAAATTTTTGAAATGATATTTAGGTTGGTTGAAACCTAATTTTTCAAAATTGTAGGTTTAATTTTAAATTTAAATTTTTTTTAATTTTTGAATTTTTCAAAATTTTTTTTTAAATTTTCGTTTTTTTTTATTATTTTCGAAATTAAATATTTAATTTAAAATTAAATAAATCCTACATCCAACTATCCAACTAACCTTGTTGCAGGAGTATGTGTTTTTAACTTGTTTGTAAGTTTTCAAAACTTATTATTACTTGATTGCAAATAGCCATGGTTACCTTTTGCTAGATCTAATGATCTGATGGCTCCCTTGGTCAAGATAATAATTTGTAACAGGTATATTTACAATCTTCTTTCATCTGTGTATGACCTAGCAACATGATAGGACCCATCCAAAGTGTGCCTGTGTGAGCCTATGTGTTTAATTTTATTATAGATGCATATAGGTTAATGTTGCTAAAATAAATTATCATAGTTCTTAATAGAATTTATTTAGGCCCATTTAGTTTTTGGGCCTATTCAATTAATAACAGTTGTTCTTATTAAGGTTAAATTCCTCTCTTTTGGGCCTTGTGTGAGAGTTGGGAGCCATAGAAGTGGGTACGACATACTGAACCCAGCACCCCCTCACACAAACCACCCCAATTGTGAAGGCCCATTTGCCTGATTTGAATGACTGTACTAGGTTAATTACACTAGTTTAACCTAATTAAAATTGAATTAGCAACATAATTAATTTTATTTATTTTGAAATTAATTTAGAAAATCATAGTTTAAAGAATTTTATATTCTAAGCTAAACTATATGTATTTTCTTGTATTTAATTAAATATAGAATTATAACCATCTAGATTCTTTCTGGAACTTAATTTAAATTTTTCATTAAATATTCCTATTTAAGTTGATATTTAGTTATCTACAACTAACCAACTTAAATCTGAATATCTTTTTGAATTCAAAATTTTAAAATTAAGTTGAGGAATTTTAGGCATTGGTTATTAAGATTCTTTAGATATTTTTTAAGTTGATATTTTTTTCAAATATTAACTTAAAATGGAATATCTTCAAATTAAGTGGTTATAACTTAATTTTAAATTTAATTAAATCTAATTTGAAAGATATTTAAGTTGTTTTTTTTTATTCTTCTAAAACAACTTAAACAAGATATTTTCAAATTTGTTCCATTTTATATTCAAATTTATTTTTTGAATTTAATTAATAATTGAAAACTAATTAAAATTGATTTTTTATTTAAATCAATTTTGATTTGTAATTTTTCATTATTATATTATGGAACTTGTTCGATATTTATTTGAATTTATTTTTCAAATTAAATAATAATTGAAAATTAATTAAAGTTGATTTTTATTTAAACCAACTTTAATTTGTAATTTTTCATTATTATAATATCGAATGTTATGATTATACAAAATACATATATATATTTTTTTAAATAATGAGCTTTTAATCAAAAGATATTCGATCTCCATTGTTGGTCTTACAATAGTTAAACTTTTTCAATATAACCTCGAGACGCTAGACTTCGTCCCCCTATGGATGGTTATTCGTTGAACACTTTTAACACCGTAAGATTTCATTTGATAAGTGTTTTGTGAGTTTTCGTCTCTATTTAGACTCTCCCCTACGGTGACTACTTAGAGATAAACTCATAAAACATGAAACAATGGTGGAAGCTCATAAAATGAGAATAACCTTGACTCTCGCCTACCGGGACAACGTTGGATTCTCATTTTGATCGAATAAAAGGTTGCTAAAATGTTTAATTTTAGATGAGCTGACAACTCTATTCAACTAATGTGATCTTTGACTCTCGCCTACCGGGACACTGTATTTCATTATGTTGGAAACCTTGGAAAATAAACTATGTTAGATTTAGTATTTCTATAACATATGTCATGACTGTTATTTTCTGAACTTGTGTATGAATTTTGAACCAAAACCTTACTTCTGTTTTATTGATGTGTTGTAGTGTCTATAATCCCCTTCTCATTCCACTCCTAGTTAATATCTTAGCAATTGAACTTGAAGTTATAAACTCCTTGTCAGAGTAATACTTCACATATGCTCATGATGGACTTTAAATTCCGAAACGGAGTAAGCTGGGAATTGTTCACTCTGAAGAGCAAATAGTTCATAACTCCATAAATCCTACTACTTCAAGCTTAGTTGAGAAGATAAGAGAAAGTGATTCCACTTCCTCAAGTTATACTTCACAACAAAATGAACTAGCAAGAACAACAATTAACAAACGAATAAGCAGTAATGCTTTAGTCTTCGAATCATGTGTGTTAGAGAATGATAAATCCATTTGGATTCTTGATTCTGGGTCTACAAACCATGTAAGTTGTTCATTGCAATCGCTTGAGAATTGGAATTATTTGAAATCCGAAGAGTTGAAACTTAAAGTTGGTAATGGCGAAATGGTTTCGGTTAGAGCTAGAGGAAAAGCCAAACTCAAGTTTCAAAACAGAATTTTAGAATTAGACAATGTCTTATACATTCCAAATTTCAGTAGAAACTTGGTTTCTGTTTCATGCTTACAATTGCAAAAATACAAATTAGATTTTTTGGATTCTGGTTCTACCATTTCTCGAAATGACATTCAGATTTGTGTTGCATCCATGGAACAGGGGCTTTATGTTCTTAGACCAGAAACACCATTTGCCCTACATAACGAACTTTTTAAAGTAGCTAAACCTAGAAACCACAAAAAGCAAAAAATCGATGATGATAATGAAACATATCTATGGCATTTACGTTTAGGTCATATAAGCTTTGATAGACTCAATAGGCTAACCAAAGACGGTCCATTGAAAAATGTCGTCTTAGGTGAATTGCCAGTATGCGAGTCCTGCCTGGAAGGAAAAATGATTAAACATTCTTTCTCTGCATAGGGAGAGCGTGCCAAAATCCCTCTAGGGTTAGTGTATTCCGATGTCTGCGGACCTTTGAATGTCAAAGCCCGAGGTGGTTATGAGTACTTTGTCACTTTCATTGACGATTACTCTAGATATGGACATATTTACCTTATGCATAAGAAATCTGAAACATTTGCAAAGTTTCAAGAATTTCATGCTTTGGCCCAAAACCAATTAGGTAAATCATTAAAGATCTTGCGAACTGATAGGGGTGGAGAATATATGGATATGCAGTTCAAAGATCATTTAATTGAACTTGGAATTGAATCCCAATTAACCGCCCCTAGCACTCCACAGCAAAATGGAGTTGCAGAAAGACGGAATCGCACGCTTTTGGAAATGGTTAGGTCTATGCTTAGTTTTTCAACTCTACCTACGTCCTTCTGGGGATATGCAATTCAGATGGCAACTGACATTTTAAATGTTGTTCCATCTAAATCAATCCCTAAGACACCTTTAGAACTTTGGAATGGTCGTACACCTAGTTTACGCCATTACAGAATCTGGGGGTGCCCTGCTCATGTCTTAAGAAAGAAAGACGGCAAACTTGAGTCACGTACTGAAGTTTGCATGTTTGTCGGTAATTCTAAAGAGACTAGGGGTGGACTATTTTATAGTCGCAAGGATGATAAAGTGTTTGTTTCTACAAATGCCACTTTCCTTGAAGATGACTATATTAAGAATTTCAAATCACAAAGTAAAGTAGTGTTGGAGGAAATGCTTTAAGATATAAGTCCTTCCAATGTTCCGTTCTCTTCCACACGTGAAGAGGACAATCCCACTCCCTCAGTTAAACAAACTGAGAAATCTACTACTAAAGTTTCTGTTAAGAAGACAACCGTACCTCGTTGTAGTGGGAGGGTTTCAACAAAACCTGCTCGTTATGGCTTGGATGGTGAAATCAATATGGTCGTAGGTGACGGTATTGATGACGATCCATTAACCTATAAACAGGCAATGGCTAGTCCGCAACGGAAACGATGGTCAGCCGGCATGGATTCAGAAATGGATTCCATGAAAAAAAACAAAATCTGGGAATATGTAGACGCACCTGAAGACTATCATCCGATAGGATGCAAGTGGGTTTACAAGAAGAAAAGAGGAGCTGGAGGCGAAGTCGAAACTTTTAAAGCTAGACTTGTAGCCAAGGGTTATACCCAAAGAGAAGGCGTGGACTATGAGGAAACTTTTAGTCCTGTTGCCATGCTCAAATCCATCCGAATTCTTCTCTCCATAGCTGCTGCTTTCGATTATGAAATCTGGCAAATGGATGTCAAGACTGCCTTCCTTAATGGGGTACTTGAAGAAACCATCTATATGGAGCAACCAGAAGGTTATGTTCTTCACAGGCGGGGAAAAGAAAGTTTGCAAGTTAAACAGGTCTATCTATGGACTTAAGCAAGCTTCTCGCTCATGGAACAAGAGGTTTGATGAAATCATCAAGACCTACGGCTTTCTTCAAAATGAAGATGAACCTTGTGTTTACCAACTCAAGGAAGAGCAAATAGTAGTATTCCTGGTCCTTTATGTTGATGACATTTTGATCATTGGAAACAATGTCAAGAAAATGACTCACATTAAGGAATGGCTCAACACTCAATTCGATATGAAAGATTTGGGTGAAGCAGCCTATGTTCTTGGTATTCAGATTATCAGAAACCGGAAGAACAGATCTCTTGCTCTCTCTCAAACAACCTACATAGACAAAGTCTTAGAGAGATTCTCCATGAACAACACCAATGGGGCAAACATGCCTTCTAGATATGGTATTCGTCTATCTAAGGCACAGTCACCGACTGATCCTCAAGAGATAGAGGACATGGCGAGAATTCCCTATGCCTCTACAGTTGGAAGTCTAATGTATGCAATGTTATGCACTAGGCCTGACATCTGTTATGTTGTTGGAATCGTGAGCAGGTATCAGTCTAATCCAGGACAAGAACATTGGAATGCAGTTAAGTATATTTTGAAATACTTAAAGAGTACGAGGAATCTTGTGTTAGTCTACAAGGGTGGTGCTTTAAATCCCATAGGCTACACTGATTCAGATTTCCAGGCAAGTCTTGAAGACAGGAAATCTACATCTGGGATGGTGTTTACTCTTGGGGGTGGAGCAGTGGTTTGGAGAAGTGCTAAACAAACCGCGATATCAGACTCAACTATGGAAGCCGAATACATAGCGACGACCAAAGCCGCTAAAGAACTTGTCCGGCTAAGAAAGTTCTTCACCAAAGATAGGAGTTGTTCCCTGGAATGGAAAAGCCTGCGGTACTACTCTGTGATAACAATGGAGCAATAGCAAACAGTAAAGAACCTCGAAGCCACAAGAGAAGCAAACACATTGAAAGGAAGTATCACATTATCAGAGAATACGTGGCAAGAGGGGATGTACTAGTTGAGAAAGTTGACACAGAGGACAACCTAGCTGATCCATTTACCAAAGTCTTGGCCGTGACAGCCTTTGAAAAGCAACGTCAGAATATAGGATTAATTGATATGTACTAATTAGTTTTATATTAGTGCAAGTGGGAGTTTGTTAGGTTTTATGCCCTAAATAAAACTCCATTTCAATGTAATCTATTTTATTCAACATCAATAAAGAAACAGAAGTATTTTTCATTCATTTGTGTATGTTTTGGTTCACTTTATCAATTGCTTGTCTAATTGATTTATAAATTCATCTTAAACCCTTTTCACATACTTGATCATGTTTATTGTGTTGTCATCACATTGGAAAGTAAACATGACTATGTGAATAAAGTTTCCTAGATTTATCAGACACAGGGTTTTACTGATATGATAATCTACAACAAGAGTTTACTTGTATTTGGAGAAATACTATGTTCTTTCCAGAACATTGGTTAAAGTAAAGCTCAGGTTGGATGCATGGAGTATGCATCGGAAGGGACCGATATTGAACTTTGACTTAGATTTAATTAAACTTACCGTAAAATCTATTCAAGTCAATATCGCCAAGTTGATCCTAGATCAAATGATCTTAATCCTGTTATGATTAGGCTCAATCTTGAAAGGCTATTCGTGTTCTTTGATTTGTTAGTTAAGCCTACTTTTATGTCAGGGTGATACGTACATTTTGGGAACACGGTAGTGCAATTGAGTGGGAGCGCTAGCATAAACATGGAATCTATAGCTTCTATCTGGCAAATAGTAAGCAAAGGATGATCTCCTTCGAGCTTGACCAAACAAAAATAAATGGTGGAGATCTCATTTCACATAAGCTGAAATATCATTTATACGGGGTCAAGTGTTTTAAGGATAAAATACATAGTAGGGTGTTACGGTAATTTAATCCCTTTACTGTGTAGATCATTCATATAGAGGATCATTGATCAAATTAGGATTATAACAATGGATAACTAATGATGTGTCTATATGGTGGAACATATAGAGCATTCTATATACTGAGAGTGCAATTCTAAGTTGTATGCGTGGATTCAACGAAGAATTAATAAGTTAGTGAATTTTAGTGCTAAATTCTTGATCTACTTATTGAAAGCTCGGTTATATAGACCCATGGTCCCCCCACTAGTTGAGATAATATTGCTTGTAAGACTCATGTAATTGGTTTTGATTAATCAATTATAATTCACGAATTAGACTATGTCTATTTGTGAAATTTTCACTAAGTAAGGGCGAAATTGTAAAGAAAGAGTTAATAGGGGCATATTTGTTAATTATGATACTTTGTATGGTTCAATTAATAAATATGATAAATGACAATATTATTTAATAATTATTTATAGTTATTAAATAGTTAGAATTGGCATTTAAATGATTGAATTAGGAAATTGGCATTTTTGAGAAAATCAGATACAAAAGGTGTTAAAATTGCAAAATTGCAAAAATCAAGGCCCAGTCCACCTAGCCATGGCCGGCCACCTATTGTAGCTTTTTAAGTTGATTTTTTCATTATTTTAATGCCATATAATTCAAATCTAACCCTAGTGGAATGCTATAAATAGATAGTGAAGGCTTCAGGAAAATTACACTTTCTGAATCAGAAAAACCTGAGCCTCCACTCTCTCTTCTCTAGCCGCCACTCTCTCTCTTCCTTCTTCCTTTGAATTTCGAAATTACCTTAGTGATTAGAGTAGTGCCCACACACATCAAGCAATACCTCAATCATAGTGAGGAAGATCGTGAAGAAAGATCATCAGCAAAAGGAGATTCAGCATCAAGGATTGAGAGAAAAAGATTCAGGTTCAGATCTTGATAATACTCTGCTACAGAAAGGAATCAAGGGTTAGAGATCTGAACGGAAGGAGTCATTATATTCCGCTGCACCCAATGTAAGGTTTCTTAAACTTTATATGTGTTTAATTTATCGTTTTAGAAAGTTCTTATTTAGGATGTTAATAAACATACTTGTGAGTAGATCTAAGATCCTGGTAAAATAATTTCCAACAGATATAAGATAGGAGCCTTCTAAGATGTAATAATTTAAAGTTGTATCTCTAATAAAGAGTAGATAATGAGTTCTTTAAGAACTCATAGCTCGTTGACCTATATATACACTCGTGAGTATGTTGAAAGACAAAGTTCAAAAGTTACCATGAAAGGCAACAGCAAGAAAAAACATCTTAACTAGCATCTTGAAGAAGGCGACCAGCAGTTATTACTCCTGAATAAGGAAAAAAATGGTAAGTAGCAGTTATTTAGTTTTATCCACATGTTATGAATATGAAACGTGAGGATTGTTCACGTTTCATGAATGATTACTTAGATAAGATAAAAAGAGAATAACTGTCATTTTTAGAACTCCTATAATTAGGGACAGAACCTAGGGAGAAGGAGGATCGAACATTTTTGGGAAGGAGAGATGTAACGCCCTGATACTTGAGCGCACTATAGTGATTTTCTAATTAATGTGCCACCTTTGCTAATTAAAGGATTTTCCTCAAGAATCGTACCAAATTGAATTTTTAATTTAAACTATTAAAATTTATGAACATATATATAAATATATTTACATAAGTCAGGATCTCGTGTTTAAACTTTTACAATCTTATCAAAATACTTTTACGAACTTATCGCACAGTGACTAAAAAATGCAGGCCAAGTCGTCTCGAAACCAAACACTCTAGGTCGTGCTGTCTTGACATGTACAATCACCATCCGAGCTCGGAACTCACTCCTGTTCAGCTTTCCCCTTACCTTTACCTACACATAGAATATAATATTTGTGAGTCAACAGACTCAGTAAAAAAAACGCATAACATACAATATAATGCCAACTTGAATCTAGGCGCCCATACACATATCCACAAGGCTTATCAGATAAATAAGAACGTTCCTTACTAAGGTACGGCCACTGTACCACTTGCACTATGTACCGCTATTGTACGAGTGTGGGTAGGGTTTCCTCCATCGAGTACCCCGGCCCTAAGTGTTATACCACATACACTCCGTACTTATCTGTACTAGTGTTGGTAATACCATACTGTACTCTTTAAACATCGTACACTGTACTAACACACTCATTACTGCTACCGTACTAGTGTTGGTAGTACACGAATCACAAATAGCATGCATATATCACACATACACACATTCATATAAAATACGTTTTATGCTAGTCTTACCTCATTTTCAAATTCAAGTGTGCTGGCCGACCTAAACAAAAAATCAGCCTCTGAATGTATGCCCTATGTCACATTTACGCAAATAGGTAAATAACACGCTAAAACCCAAACTGGGGACCTAAACTCAGAACTATAAGTTTTTCTATCGATAACTAGCACGACAATATCCTAATTATCAAGGAAAAAATGAACTAAGGCTCTGAAATTAACACGAATAAAAAAAATGGATTTTTTGGGAATCCTACCCCTGATCCGGTTAACTGGTTTACGCTAGGTAACACAAACAAGTCCAAAATTGTCCAATTCGTGTCCAAACTAAACCAAACCTTCCAAATCACCTATAACAACATCAAAGAGTAATTTCCAACCAAAAATAGCAACAATTTTCCATAGTATTTCAAAATACCATTGTGAGCCAAGTTTGAGTTCTTAAAATTCAAACTTTCTCAACCCAAGAATCAAGCACCAAAACTAGAAGATTCAGACCTAAAACAACTCCATTAAACAACAGAAAATAACCAAGTAACAACCCTAACTTAAACAGTAACTGAATCACAACTTAACATGCTTGAACTAACCGAACAACTTAAAAACTCAACAACAAGAAGCTAGGGATCTTACCTTAGGATTACCCTACTTGATATAAACAATTCTCCTCAAGATTACTCCAAAAATTCCTAGTCTAGCTGCTGTTTTGTGCTAGGGTCAAAGGGAAGAGAGAGAGCAAGGAAATATCTCTACTTTTCTTAAATTAATTAAATCCAATAATACTTAGGTTTTTAGGTTGAACTAGATCAAGATGGCTAGCTTCCAATCTCACAAGCAGCCACCTAAATCTTAGTGTATAATTCTGAAAATGCCCCTCTTACTTCCAACTTAAGCAATTATAAACCTACGGGTAAAATGGTCTAAAACCCTAACCTCGCTTAAACCCACTATTCATAATATCTCAAATATTTATCCCACTAAAAATAGATTCTAACTTACACATGTGACTCTAACGGCCAACCATCGCCGAGCCAAAATTATAAAAATTGCATAATTCATAATTAGCATAAATAATACCCCTAAAGTTTAATAAAATCTCCATAATTGAGAAATTATAACTCTAGTGTCCATTTCTAAAAATAGGGCTCACAACAAATATAAAATCATATCTAATTATCAAACCACTAATAATTAATGCAAATTGTCTTTACTAATCCATAATCTAACATGCGATCATTACAATGATCCACCCGTTAAAAGGATTTTGTCCTCAAAATCTAACCTGAATAACTCAGGATATTGAGTCCTCATGTCCGACTCTAGTTCCTAGGTGGCCTCTTCTACCTTACTATTCTTCCAGAGTACCTTGACCAAAGTTATGGTCTTGTTTTGAAGAACTTTTTCTTTCCTATCGAGGATTTGAACTGGTTTTTCATCATAGGATAAGTCTGACTATTGCTCTAGGGCTTCATAATTCAAGACATAAGTCGGGTCTAAGACATATTTCCTCAACATTGAAATATGAAATACATTATGAACAGCTGATAACGCTGGTGGTAAAGCTAGCCGATACGCTACCTGCCCAACCTTCTCGAATATTTTGAATGGCCCTATAAACCTAAGCTTAACTTGCCCTCTTTACAAAGCGCTTGATACCTTTCATTGGCAAAACTCTCAAGAAAACATGTTCTCTTGCCTGAAATGCAATGTCTCTGCGCTTCGGGTAAGTGAAACATGTATGCTTGCTTTATGAAGCAAGCATCTGAGCTTTGATCTTATCTATTTCATCACCGGTCTTTTGAACTAACTCAGGACCCAAATACGTCCTCGCCCCTATTTTGTCCCAATGTATTGGAGAATGAAACTTCCTACTATACAACAATTCATAGGGAGCCATCCCTATTATACTTTGGTAGTTGTTATTGTAGGAAAATTCTATCAAAGGTAAGTATTTGCTCCATGAACCCTCAAAGTCCATGACATAGGCTCGTAGTAAGTCTTCTAAAATCTAAATTGTTCTCTCTAATTGTCCATCAGTTTGAGGGTGAAAACCTATACTGAATTTCAGCTTTGTACCCATAGCTCTCTGAAGGCTTATCAAGAATTGTGATGTAAACTTTGGATCCCTGTCTGAAACAATGGATTTTGGAGCTCCATGGAGACGAACTATCTCTCTCACATACAACTCTGCATATTAATCCACTGTATAAGTTGTTTTTACCGATAGAAAATGTGCTGACTTCGTGAAACGACCCATTATGACCCATGATGAGTCCTACACTCCCGTGGTTCTAGGCAAATCGACTACAAAGTCCATTATAATATCCTCCTACTTCCACTCAAGTAGTGCTAATGGTTGCAGTAACCGTGCTGGCCTTTGGTGTTCAGCTTTGATTTGCTGACATGTTAAACATCTAAACACGTAATTCACTACATATTTTTTCATTCGACACCACTAATAAAAGGGTTTCAAATCTCCTTTTTAAGCTCATCATTGTTTAAAACACAAACCAGATCTTTATAAAGTAGCATCCCGTTATTCGAGATCAAAAAGTCCTTAGGTCGTCCGGCTAATACCTCATCCTAAATTTTAACTAGCTCAGGATCTTCCAATTGTGTCTTTCTGATCCTTTCCAACAAATCTAACTGAAGTGTCATGTTATGTAACTTCCCAACCACAAATTCAATTTTAACCTTAAGCATTTTTGAAATCTTAGAGAATCCTTCAACAAAACGCCGATAATCCCTACCAAACCGAGGAAACTTCACACTTCTGTCACTATTCTTGGCCTTAACCAATTTTAAGCTGATTCGATCTTTCTCGAATCAACCATAATTCCATCTTTTCCGACAATATGCCCTAGGAAGGATACTTTTGACAACCAGAATCCACACTTTTTAAATTTTGCATACAACTATGAACCCTGAGTCGATGTAATACCATTCGAAGATGTTGCTCATGCTCCTCTTCTGTCTGAGAGTACACAAGAATGTCGTCGATAAACACTATGACATAGTTATCGAGGATATCCTTAAATACTCTGTTCTTGAGATCCATAAAGGCCACTAGAGCATTAATTAACCCAAATGAATCACCAAGAGCTCATAGTGACCATATCTTGTCCGAAATGCAGTTTTCAGAATATCTTCCTCCAAAATTCTTAGCTGATGGTAACCAGAACTGTGACATTCAGTAGTCTTGTGATATGTAAGGGGAAATACTGGGTAAGTTGTGTAATCCCACGCTGCCTGAGGAAGGTCAAGTGGGATAATTCTAAGACTGTGTAGGTATGGGACTACAAAGTTGAAAAGGGCTTAAATGAATTTATTGGTACTACCTATATCAACAAGGTGCATCTTTTTTTTCGGTAGCCCATCACGAAAGAACTCCACGGTTAAGTGTGCTCTACCTGGGGTAATATCAGGATGGATGACCTCCTGGGAAGTTTTCCCAATAAGTGCGCAAGTGAGGACAAAGCACGCTAGAAACACTCGTGTTGGTCTGTAAGGTTAGTCATCATTCCAAGAAGCAACCAGAGTGACGTACTCGTGTATAAGAGCCATCATTTTGTGGGTGTAAGGGCCCAATGGAGGCTTGAAGTAGGGACATTACAAATAGTATCAGAGCCTTGACCAAGTCAGAAGTGTGGTCGATGAGGACGTCAGACCCCATAAGGGGGGGTAATTGTGACAGTCAGTAGTCTCGTGATCCATAAGGAGAAATACCAGGTATGCTGTACAATCCCACGCTGCCTAGGGAAGGTCAAGTGGGATGATTCTAAGACTTTGTAGGTATGGGACTACATAATTGAAGAGGACTTAAATGGATTGATTGGTACTACCTATATCAACAAGGTGCATCTTGTTTTTCGGTAGCCCATCACGAAAGAACTCCATGGTTAAGCGTGCTCTACCTGGGGTAATTTCAGGATGGGTGACCTCTTGGGAAGTTTTCCCAAGAAGTGTGGAAGTGAGGAAAAAGCACGTTAGAAACACTCGTGTTGGTCTGTAGGGTCAGTCATCATTCTAAAAAGTAGCTAAAATGACGTACTCGTGTATAAGATCCATCATTTCGTGGGTCTAAGGGCTCAATGGAGGCTTGAAATAGGGACGTTACAAATGGTATCAAAGCCTTGACCCAGCTGGAAGTGTGGTCGACGAGGAAGTCAAACCCGTAAGGGGGGTGATTGTGACAATTAGTAGTCCCGTGATCCGTAAGGGGAAATACCAGGTAAGCTCTGTAATCCCACGCTACCTGGGGAAGTTCAAGTGGGATGATTAAGAGACTCTGTACGTATGGGACTACATAGTTGAAGAGAGCTTAAATGGATTGATTTGTACTACCTATATCAACAAGGTGTATCTTGTTTTTCGGTAGCCCATCACGAAAGAACTCCACGGTTAAGCATGCTCTACCTGGGGTAAACTCCCAAGGGGCTCCCTCTCTCTCTCACTCACATGCCTCCAAGGCTCTTTCTCTTTCTCTCTCTCATTATGATTTTCCTACTGATTTATATATTGTAATATTAAGAGAGCTACTTCGGATCCCATCACTATAGTGATCTGAATAGTATTATCTCTCAATATCAATACAACTAAAAGGGGAGTAGGTCATTACCCGCTAACTAAGGGGGTCAAACCTCTATAAAATCATGTATCTTATTTATTTTATTATTCTTATTGTGTAACACATGGCAAGCATCAACATTAAATACGACTCCACTGTCGATTGGCTAATTTTTGAGGTCAACACCAACCTTCCAAAGATTTTCAGTACCAAAGAGGGTTCGTCCATCTCTCACACACACATTAATTTCAAGCAACATGGCATCATCTCTCCCCTTTATGTCAATAAGAGTAGCGGGTCTTTTGAAAGGGCTAGCTTTGTGGAAGGTGATGTGTTTTGACAAAAGAACAAGAGGATAGAAATACTCTTGGTAGTAAAGGCCACAATTGCTTTTGGTTATGTGTTCTATGAATGGGCCAAATTGGTAGAAATGGTAAAAGCCTTGATCTCTACGAGTTGGAATCCTTTTAAAGTCGCATAAAAAGTTTATTTCATGAGTAGTTGGGATAGGCCAGTTCCTAAGGTGATAAAATATGAAGAAGGTGGCTAGAATTCTATAACTATTGGGGTTTATCTGGTAAGGGCAGACACTGAAGAAGTCAGTTGTGGATATAAACCATGGATGAAAGAGCAAGTAAGGACCCGCATTCATGTGGAATCTCTACCAAGCACTATAGTAAGTATTCTGGAAACCCTTGGGAGCACCATGTCAAGGCTTCCGAACAACAGTTTCAAGAAGGCAATAATCATCCCAAATTGTTTGAGCTTGAAGCACGGTAAGGGTATTAGGCACAAGAGGCCTAAGATTAAAGGCTCAATCTCTCGAATCATCACTTTCAATGGCAGCTTTGAGAAGCTCAGTTGCCATCACTTTTCTACTACGCCCTTTGTCCAAGTTCTTAGACTTAGGCATTGTCAGCTTAGCTCTAATGAACTGAGCAACATGGGGATCATATTTATCTAGTAGCCTTTTGTTTCTCTTCATCCTAGTCATCTCAGGTTCAATAGTTTAAGCTACTTACAACTCAAGGAAAGTCAAACTTGGTTGGAAAAAGTCACAGTACCTTGGAAGAATTTTTTAAGGCATAAGAAAGGTGTTTTCAGATTTTTGGAGGTTTGGAAAAATTATTTCGAGGATTTTATGAGTTTAGGAGTCCTTCAAATAAGATCAAAAAAAAAAAGAGAGAAGAAGAAGAAACCAAAAGAATTGGCATCAAGGGGGAAAGAAAGAAAAAATGTGTTTTTCTACCTTGAAGTGAAGAAGGGTTGAAGGATTGATGAAAATGAAATCCAGAGGAACTCACTAAATTCTATAAGCATGTGGAGTGAAGAAGGAATCATGAAAAAATTGGTTCTCAACTCACTTATTCATAGTTGAGTCCAATTTCCTAATCCTAAAGCTAATTGGAGTCTTTTAAATTTGAAGCTTCTTAAGGAGGAGGAAAATGATAAGTAAACAATAATTATATCTTTTCTCTTTTCCTTTTTCAAGCTAATTTCGAATTCCTATCCAACTAGGAATAGAAATATAAATTTCTAAGGTAACAAAAATTCCTAATGCTATTGGGATTAAGGAAAAATTAGAGAAATTAAAGGAAAAAGATAAATGATCAACGAAAGGCCAAAAGTCTTTTCTGTTCTTCCTTTCTCTATCTAATTTTGAATGGAATATTCAACAGGGATTAGGATTCCAATCCAATTAATCTTAATGCCATAACAAAAATGAGGAAAATCCAAAGTTTCAAAGAAAGAGATAAAAGATAAGTGGAAAAAAAAAAGATAAGATTTTTCTACTTTTTCTTAGTTAATGAATTTTGAATTCCCAAGGACTAATCAAAAGATTTCAAAGTCTTAATTCAGGGTGGGATGCTTGAAGAACAATTACAAGTGCCTAAGAATGTCAAAATTGATGCCTATCTGGTAGTTTAGAGCGAAACATGCTTGGTTCACATCATCAAGTCAACTCCACACAAGTGTGCACTTGACTTAGGGGCAAATGTTAACTTGGAAACTGTCCTTAGTGAGGTGGACATCAATGTTCTACATGAGGCATTATGGATGACATCACGGAGTTGAGTAGACCTGAGTCATAGCAGTGAACTTGGGAGGGGACCCTAGCCCTGCGACCAAGTTGACTCTAGGATCTCTAGGATAGAAGTTCAGACTTCAATAACTTGAATCTAACCCACTATCTTTCAATATCCTATAACATGAAGACATCGAGTAACCTCATACAAGGTCCGGAAGCTAAAATTACATGAACAAGCAAACTGAAAGCCAACCTGGGCACCTAGGGTTTCACTCGATGCCCAAGTTAACATTCCTTAACTAGGGTTTTAGTTTTCGGGACCATCTAAGTGAAAAGTGGCAAAAAAATTCATTGGGACATCAACTAGACATACCACTGACATATTTGAGGCATCAGAAGTAGATTCAGAGCAAGTTTCTTTTTGAGCACTCAGGGCCCCAAGCACTCAACACCTAGGTTAACAATATGTCAATCTGGGCGCCTTAAAAGTCTCAAGTCAAAGATTCAACTTTTTCATTTAACCTTTTTGTCATGAAAAATGGGGAAATAGGTCCTTCTAGAGGAATAACAACAATTCATGGGTGCTGGAACTTGAACTGCCTTCAGTAAAATGGCCATAACTCACTCAATTTTTATCTGATTGGCGTGATTGAAATTGCTTTTTGAATCTATTTAAACTATATATGAAGTCATATCTCACACCCCAGGCGTACTTATAAAGCTATCATTGTCAAAATTCACCCCAAAGGGAGTTACAAAAATAAGCTCCAAGTTACTCGCAGCAAGACCCTCTAGGCACCAGAAATCGGCCTTCAACACTAGAAGCTAATTTTCACCATTAGATTATCATCAACAGTGGTAAAAAATTTATTTGTATTTTTCTCCTATTTTTTTGGGCCTCCTTCACCTATATAAAGGAGAGCTCCCTTAGCTCAATTTTCACATTCAAAAAACTACCTACAAGGTCAAACTTTCTCTCTCTAGAGTTTGGAGTCTCTAACACTTAAATAATTGTTGTAATTACCATCTTGTGAGAAATAAAAACTCAAAGTAGACGTAGTCCCATTAATATCGCGATATAGGAGTGAACTACTATAAACTAATGTGTCTCTATTAATTACTTAACAAACTTTTCATTCTCGACAATCTAGCAAGCAGATGTGGCTTAGAAGTCTAATCTAGATTTTTGAGTCAACAACTTGAACCTCCAACTGAAAGAAATTCACCTCTCCAGCCTGCGACAGTTGTAGGCAGGCTAGAGATTGTGATTGGAGGCTCTCACCTAGCTAGAAATTCAAGGAAGGCCTTAGAATTGTATGCAAGATCACTATGTTGAAAGTTATTTTACCAAGAACTAGATTTATTAACATGTATGTTTGATTATAAATATATAATCTAACATCCTAAATATGAATTCTCTAAAATTATTATTAAACACATATAGAGTTATAGAAAACCTTACATTGATGGCAACAGAATAATATGACTCCTTCCGTTCAGATCTCTAACCCATAATCCTTTCTGTCGTAGAGTATGATCAAGATCTGAACCTGGTTTATCCTTCATGTGATAAGAATACTGCACAATCTTCCACACTATCTTGAGTATTGACTTAAATTTTTTAGGCAATCATTCATATACTATAGGGTTCAAAAATTTTAGAAGAAAAAGAAAAGAAATTCAAAAAAAAAAAAAATTGAAAGAGGCTCTCTTTATTTTCTATTTGTTTGACAAAGATTCAATTAGGTTAAATTATTATGTTAGAAAATAAGAGTCATATCATTCTATTTATATATAGGGTTGCTATTAGGGTTAAATTAAGAATTAAAATAGAATAGAAAAAGATAAAATTGGCTTTATTTAAACCGTTATGGCTGAATTCCTCATGGCCTATTGGGTTTCAATTTCACCAGTTTATGTGAAACTTATCTTTCTTTTCTCGAATGCCCTTTTTTAATTCTAATTCTATAAATGTGAATTCTATCTATTTAGTAATTATAATTAATTATCAAATAAAATTTCTATTTAACTTATTTATTAGTTAGACCTTTCAAAGTCTCTTAATTAGTAAACAAACCCTAAAATCTATTTTCTTCTCAAATAAGCCCTAGCTTAGTGAAAACTCATAAATAAGACATAGTTTTATTTAGAATTCTAATTGATTAATAAAATCAACTAATTAAGTCTACAAGATAATATTATTTTTAACTAGTGTGGGGACTATGAGCCTATATAATCAAGCTCCAATAAGTAGTTCTAGAATTTATTGAGTAAATTCTCTATCTTATTAATTCCTCCTAACTCCACTATAGATTCAGAATTGCACTCCTGATTATATAGAACGTTGTATACCAAGTATAAATATGCTATAAATTATCTACTTTTTCAATCCAAATATCAAATATCCTCTATAAATGATATACATCGAGTAGGGACAAATTTACCATTCTACATTTTTAATGTATTTTATCCTTAAAATATTTAACTACTTATAAATGATATCTCAATAAACTAATATAATTACTGAAATGAGCACTCTATCGTTTATCACGTTAACCTAAGCTCTAAAGAAACATCGTTTTACTTCTAATAGTTATAGAAGTTGTAGATTCCATATCATTATTAGCGCTCCCGCTCAACATCACTATCATGTTTCCAAGATGTAAGTATTGGACCAATTCGTTTGGTCAGCTTTAATGAGCAAGTCAAATAACATATATAATACATTTAAGCCAGAATCATAGCATCGTAGGACTAAGACCTACTGATCTAAGATAAACTAAGTGATATTGACATAGAAAAGACATAACAGTAAGTTTATGATATCTTTTCCAACTGTCAATATCGATCCAGTCCGATGTGTACCCAATACGTCTGATACTAGTATACTTTGCTAATGTCTTGAAAAGGACATTAAACTGATCATTGTATAAGTGTACTTTATCGCTGATTATCACGTCAGTGTAAATCCAGTGCATTGATAAATCATGAGAGTAAATACTTTGAAGCATATAATCATGATTATTTTCCACTTTGTAGATAACACTATAATCATGAATAACTATATGTTCAAGATTTAATAGAATTTATATAAACATATAATCATGAAAGTAATCATGTGAACCATGCAACATAAAATGATTTCTATTTTTTTATTAATTAGCAAATCTAATTATATTGAAATGCGTTTTATTTAGGGCATAAAATCCTAACAAACTCCCACTTGCACTAATATAAAACTAAAAGTGCATTTTAATTAGTCTCAACATCTTGATGTCTAGATCAAGTGTAGTATGTAGTATTATCATTGTAATAGTATCTGACATGTTGTATTCAATACCAACCTTCTCCACTATTACATCTCCTTAGTCACAAAATCCTCGATATTGTGAAATTCCTTTTTATATGTTTACTCCTCTTAGGGTTTTGGATTATTTACTGTTTGGCAACTGTATTTGTGTTATCAAAAAGTAACACTAGTAGTTAATCTGTGACTGGAATAAGGTAAAAAAATGTATAGAATTTTTCATAGGCTAAATAATTATCTAGTAGCTTTCTAGACCACTTTAACATTCAATCTCACTGGTAGAGTTTGACACTTTTAATAGGTTTTTACACTTTTCCAAAAATCACTGCTCCACCTCCAGAGTAATCACCATCCCAAATTTAGACTTCTTAGCATTATGCAAATCTAGAAATCTTAGTCAATGCAGCCTAAAGGGTTTCAAAAACATCACCCTTATAAACTAACATATAGATCCTCCTTAATCTTAAGATTTATTTGATTGTCTTCTAATGTTCCTTTCCTAAATTAAACTTATCTCTACTCATAACTCCCACTTAATAGCAAATGTCTAGTCTAATGCATACCAGAGCATACATGAACAAGCAACCCAAAAGCCAACCTGGGCACCTAGGGTTTCACTCGATGCCCAAGTTGACATTCCTTAACTAGGGTTTTAGTTTTTGGGACTATCTTAGTGCAAAGTGGCAAAAAATTTTATTGAGACGTCAACTAGACATACCACAGACATTTGAGGCATCAGAAGTAGATTCAGAGCAAGTTTATTTTTAAGCACTCAGGGCCCCGAGCACTCAACACCTAGGTTAACAATCTGTCAATCTAGGCGCCTTAAAAGTCTCAAGTCAAAGATTCAACTTTTTCATTTAACTTTCCATCATCAAAACTGGGGAAATAGGTCCTTCTAGAGGAATAACAACAATTCATGGGTGCTGGAACTTGAACTGCCTTCACTAAAATGGCCATAACTCATTCAATTTTTATCTGATTGGCGTGATTCAAATTGCTTTTTGAATCTATTTAAACTCTCTATGAAGTCATATCTCACACCCCAGGTGTACTTCTAAAGCTATCATTGTCAAAATTCACTCCAAAAGGAGTTACAAAAATAAGCTCCAAGTAACTCGCAACAAGACCCTCTAGGCACCAGAAATCGGCCTTCAAAACTAAAAGCTAATTTTCACCGTTAGATTATCCTCGACAGTGGTAAATACTTTATTTGTATTTTTCTCCTATTTTTTTGGGCCTCCTTCACCTATATAAGGAGAGCTCCCTTAGCTCATTTTTCACATTCAAAAAACTACCCACAAGGTCAGACTTTCACTCTTTAGAGTTTGGAGTTTCTAATACTTAAATAATTGTTGTAATTACCATCTTGTGAGAAATAAAAACTCAAAGTAGACGTAGTCCCATTAATATCGCGATATAGGGATGAACTACTATAAACTAAGGTGTCTCTATTAATTACTTAACAAACTTTTCATTCTCGCCAATCTAGTGAGCAGATATGGCTTAGTAGTCTAATCTAGATTTTTGAGTCAACAACTTGAACCTCCAACTGAAAGAAATTAACCTCTCCAGCCTGTGACAGTTGTAGGCAGGCTAGAGATTGTGATTGGAGGCTCTCACCTAGCTAGAAATTCAAGGAAGGCCTTAGAATTGTATGCAAGATCACTCTGTTGAAAGTTATTTTACTAGGAACTAGATTTACTAACAGGTATGTTTGATTTTAAATATATAATCTAACATCCTTAATATGAATTCTCTAAAATTATTATTAAACACATATAAAGTTATAGAAAACCTTACATTGATGGCAGCAGAATAATATAACTCCTTCCGTTCAGATCTCTAGCCCATAATCTTTTCTGTCGCAAAGTATGATCAAGATCTGAACTTGGTTTATCCTTCATGTGATAAGAATACTACACAATCTTCCACAATATCTTGAGTATTGACTTAAATTTTGTGGGCAGTCACTCATACACTATAGGGTTCAAAAAATTTAGAAGAAAAAGAATAGAAATTCAAAAAGAAAAATAAATAAATAAAAAGAGGCTCTCTTTATTTTCTATTTGTTTGACAAAGAGTCAATTAGGTTAAATTATTATGTTAGAAAATAAGAGTCATATTATTCTATTTATATATAGGGTTGCTATTAGGGTTAAATTAAGAATTAAAATAGAATAGAAAAAGATAGAATTGGCTTTATTTAAACCGTTATGGTTGAATTCCTCATGGCCTATTGGGTTTCAATTTCACCATTTTATTTGAAACTTATCTTTCTTTTCTCAAATGCTATTTTTTAATTCTAATTCTATAAATGTGAATTCTATCTATTTATTAATTATAAAATAAAATTTCCATTTAACTTATTTATTAATTAGACCTTTCAAAGTCTCTTAATTAATAAACAAACCCTAAAATCTATTTTCTTCTCAAATAAGCCCTAGCTTAGTGAAAACTCATAAATAAGACATAGTCTTATTTAGAATTCTAATTGATTAATAAAATCAACTAATTGAGTCTACAAGACAATATTATTTTAACTAGTGTGGGGACTATGAACATATATAATAAAGCCCCCAATAAGTAGTTCTAGAATTTCTTGAGAAAATTCTCTATCTTATTAACTCTTCCTAACTCCACTATAGATTCAAAATTTCACTCCTGATTATATAGAACGCTCTATACCAAGTATAGATATGCTATAAATTATCTTCTTTTTCAATCCAAATATCAAAGATCCTCTATAGATGATATACATCGAGTAGGGACAAATTTACCATTCTACATTTTCAATGTATTTTATCCTTAAAATATTTAGCTACTTGTAAATGATATCTCAATAAACTAATATAATTACTGAAATGAGCGCTCTATCGTTTATAACGTTAAGCCAAGCTCTAAAGAACCATCATTTTACTTCTAATAGTTATAGAAGCTATAGATTCCATATCATTATTAGCGCTCTCACTCAATAGCACTATCATGTTCCCAAGATGTAAGTATTGGGCCAATCTGTTTGGTTAGCTTTAATGAGCAAGTCAAATAACATATATAATACATTTAAGCCAGAATCATACCATCTTAGGACTAAGACCTACTTATCTAAGATCAACTAAGTGATATTGACATAGAAAAGACATAACGATAAGTTTATGATATCTTTTCCAACTGTAAATATCGATCCGGTCTGATGTGTACCTAATACGTCTGATACTAGTATACTTTGCTAATGTCTTGAAAAGGACATTAAACTGATCATTGTATAAGTGTACTTTTTTGCTGATTATCACATCAGTGTAAATCCAGTGCATTGATAAATCATGAGAGTAAATACTTTGAAGCATATAATCATGATTATTTTCCACTTTGTAGATAACACTATAATCATGAATAACTATATGTTCAAGATTTAATAGAATTTATATAAACATATAATCATGAAAGTTATCATGTGAACCATGCAACATATAATAATTTCTAGTTTTTTATTAATTAGCAAATCTGATTATATTGAAATGCGTTTTATTTAGGGCATAAAATCCTAACAAACTCCCACTTGCACTAATATAAAACTAAAAGTGCATTTTAATTAGTCTCAACATCTTGATGTCTAGATCAAGTGTAGTATGTAGTATTATCATTGTAATAGTATCTGGCATGTTGTATTCAATACCAACCTTCTCCACTATTACATCTCCTTAGTCACAAAATCCTTGATATTGTAAAATTCCTTTTTATATGTTTACTCCTCTTAGGGTTTTGGATTATTTACTATTTGGTAACTGTACTTGTGTTATCAAGAAGTAACACTAGTAGTTAATCTGTGACTGGAATACGGTCAAAAATTGTATAGAATTTTTCATAGACTGAGTAATTATCTAGTAGCTTTTTAGACCACTTTAACTTTTAGTAGTCTCACTGGTAGAGTTTGAGACTTTAGATAGGTTTTTACACTTCTCCAAAAATCACTGCTCCACCTCCAAAGTAATCACCATCCCAGATTTAGACTTCTTAGCATTAATGCAAATCTAGATATCTGAGTCAGTGCAGCCTAAAGGGTTTCAAAAACATCACCCTTATAAACGAACAAATAGACCCTCCTTAATCTTAAGATTTATTTGATTGTCTTCTAATGTTCCTTTCCTAAATTAAACTTATCTTTACTCATAACTCCCACTTAACAGCAAGTGTCTGGTCTAATGCATACCAGAGCATACATGAGACTTCTCATTGTCAATACTTAATGAATTCTTTCCTTGGCATTTATCTTTTTTGGAATAGTTAAAACTGCTCTTTAGATAAATAAACTCTATGTCTAGGAGCCAAACACTTCCTTTGGAGTTAGCTACTAGAAAAATGCTCCACCATCTTACTAAAGTAAGTTGCTTGTACTAGAGTAAGTAAATTACCAAGTATACCTCAAGCCATAGGTTTAGAAAATCTTAAAACTATGATACTAGGATCAGGAAGTTTTGTTAAGTCCATTGAATAGATTTATTATCAAAATTTCCCTTCTTTTTCTTATAATAGAATAGTTTTGATTGCTCCATATGAATGGTTTTAACCATAGATCTCTTGACATTGCTTCTTACTTCCTTATTCTGACTATCCATTGCTTGTTTAAACTAACAATGGATTTTTATCGCAAGTGTCTTCCAAGTCATAATAGGCTGGGTTCCTTGAAACGCTCCTGCTACAATGAGGTACCGTGACTATCTTTCTAGGAACATAAGTGGTATTGACCTCATTAGTTGTGTCAGTACAACATAAGTGGGTTAGCGCAAGAATGCGACACTTCGCTAGCTGTGGTACCTGGTCTACTTCTATAATTGTTTTAAATTTGTCTAAATAATTTATGGGATTAGTAGTGCCTTTGTATTTTAGCGATTCGGATAACCTAAATCCCTTAGGGAGTCAAGCTTGTCGCACATCTTTAGTGAAAGGTGAGGTCCCATGGAGTTTGTAAATGGGCTTTCTCTGCTGCTCGATCATCCTTAACGTTCTCAGTAGGCTTTCTTGGTCTATGCCTCCTGGTAGGACAGGATTAGCTTGTGCTACTGTTAGCATGGCAGCAACTGCGGTTATGATAGTCGTGATTACTACCTTAATTGTCACAGCTAGTACGTTAGGCGGGTTGACGATATTAGTCGGGTTGTTCATGTTATGCGTGCCTTGATCGCCCACCTGGGGATCACGGGGCTCGTTGTTATTGTTGTTCCTTGGCATTTGAGATCGTGCCCTAAAATTTTTTTTGAGGTGATCACGGAGATCACCCCTATGGACATGATATCTTCCCCCTTGTCACGTCTCCACAGATCCAGACCTGGTATAAGCACTTGGAGAACGACTATTAGTGGAAGAAGAGTGGGACTCGACATCGTTTACCTCAACTCGCGGCTGGGATTGGCTTCGCGAGTTACGTCGCTTGGCATTTTCCTCCTTTGGTATTTCGTCCCTAATGCAATCAGTGTTTCGTGCGACTAGTTCTCTGTTTTGCACAAAGTTATGTGTAGGCCGGTTCAAGTCGAGACCATCTTGTTCATTCTCATGTTCCCTATGAGTACAATTATTGTTATTTCATCACCTAGTGGCTGTTACCTATGGGTTATCTAAACGTGTGTTTGGCACTCGAGGAGGACGTCGGGTCCTGACCCTTCCATCAACCTCGACTTGTAAAGGTTGTATTTGCTCCTGTAGGGTTGTATACTGGGTCGTAGTCAATTGAATAATTCCTCCAGACACCACCGCCGGTGTAATAGCTGGGAAGTGTCCCACGGTGGCTACTGGTGTTGAAGTTTCTCTGTCATGACCGACGACTTCTAAAAACAAGTTGAGGAGAGTAACAGTGGTACATCCCACACCTCCATTGATTACATCAACGAGATTCGCTCCGTTGCCCAAGAGTGGAACATTCATTGTTCCGACATTGAAAGAACTTGTGTTGTTAATTCCGTTCGTCTGATTTCCAGCCATTTTGATTCTCCTCCAAAATCAATAGTAAAAATCTTTCCCACAGACGACGCCAAATGTTGTTGGAGGAATTTTGACAACACCAAAAAAAAAATTAAAATATAGTTATCAATTAAAATGTGCGAGTACTCCACCTAGAATGGCGAGTATTCAAAGAACAGACACTCAGACGTACTGGAAAATATAATGAACACAAGGGAATTATAGTGGTTCAGTCAGATCACGGTCTGCTTAGTCCACTGTTGCAAGGATATCTGTCTTGTTCCATTTCATGTTGGATCACTCCTTTATATATAAAGCAAGTGTCCTTTGATTACACAAAACTAAATTAATTATCAAACCATTTTACATTGAATATCAACATTAAATCAAGAAAAACTTAAATAGAATAAATGAAGAATAGTTTTGACTCAATTTACTAAATACAACAACGTACGTGACCTTAATGGTGCGAGTTTTCTGTTCATATTCTTGCATAAGCTCGCGGGCCTAGGATGCCTGAAAGACTAACAAGTCTTTGTGTTAAGATATCTACGTTCTATCCAAGCCGCGTATATGGTATCTTGTAAAATTCGTTAACCTAGGATGTGCGAGTCCTTATCGGGTCATCGAGCACATTAGGTCATCCGGACCAGCTCGCTAAATAAAGAATCGATCTTTACCAATTCCCATGAGAAACCTTTATGGACATCGCATATATCTTGGTATATGCGAGTGTTAAACCCAACTTTCTTGGTATATGCGAGTGTAATAATGCGACTATACTCTGTTAGGGTCACATCATCTCGCTGAGTCCGGTTCAGGCGAGGTTTATACTTGAGTGATCTCCTTTTGACAGCTCAACAATCCTCGAGGAGAGTGAGTCCACGTGTCATTCTTATGGGAGCCTGACCTCGAGTTTCGAGGTAAAAATTTTACACTATAACAAATACATATAAAATATTTCTAAATAACTAAAAAGAAATTAAAGATTTATATATTATTTATGTTAATATTTTTATTTTTAGTAATATATAATAAATAATTAAATATATTTTAGTACAAATAAATTTATTAGAATTTTTTAATAAAATAATTTTAGCGTTTGAAGTTTGAACTATGTTTATTGTTTAATGTAATGGAAATCTTTATTTATATTTTCAATTTTTTTTTTCAGAAAAGGAATAAATACTCCAAAAATTAATGCCAAAAGAAGTTCAAAAGATAAAAGGTTAATTGTGGCATAATTCCTAATAACTTTACTTGTACTTAACTTTTAAAACTTAAATTTTAGCGGTAAAACTCTCAAAACTAGGAAACTTTTAGCAATTTATAGTTTCCATCCATTTTAGGTGTTAAGTGCCATGTTAGATTCTCCACGTGTACATCTACGTGGACACGGTGTATGCAAATCACAATTTTATTGGTCCACATAATAAATTATTTAAAAAATTGATTTAAAATTAAAAAAATATAAATAAAAAAAATATAAATTTTTCAAAAAAAAAAAAAAAAACTGACAAATAATTAAACTTAAAAATAAATTTAATTTGAAGCGTATAAATTGAAAATGGTAAAAACCCTAATTAGAAACCCTAATTAGAAACCCTAATTCTCTTTCACTTTCTTCCTCACTCAACACCCACCCTCTCTCTTCTCTTTGTGTTTGTGCAGCAGCCACTGGAACGACGGGACCGCCGTGCTCCGATCATCACCCACTACCGAGAGGACCACGCATCACCGTCCTCAGGCCCAGAAAACCCCCATGGGCACACCACTCGGGATCACGAGGCTAATGCCTCCAGGTGACGGTGAAGCCATATTATATTACTCCATAATATAATGTTTGATTGATTAAATAAAATGTTGTGTTACAAAATTATTTGCTACAAATGAGATATTATTTAATCTAGTGGGGGAATGTTATATTATTTTATATAATATAATATTTAGATTAAATAATTAAGTTGTAAATAATTAAGTGTGACAAAGTATTAATTTTGTCAAATTGTAACATACATTATGGAGTTACGAAATGTATGTAGAATGATCACAAAATAGGAGTTGCAAATCCTTTAAATTGATGATCACTTGAATATGTAACTCTCATCTCTTTTTCACTCTTAAATTAGTAAAAGATGTTACTAATTATTTATGAATGTGAATGAATGATAGCTATTAAAAATATAGTTGTTGGAGACTTGATTTATTCATTTATAAGGTGTATAAATGGTTCAAAATCAAGTGGGAATGATTTGGAACACTTTGGAGAAGAATTGGCCAAAGCTGAAAAATTGGTAACTAGTAACTAGTTACTATTTTTTTCAGCATATTATTGCACACGTTTTTGAAAGTTTGAGAGTCTTTGTAACAACCCAAAACTCCTCCAAATCACCCAATTAATAACATAAATGCCCAATTTATGATTGGTAACATCCAAGGGCTTTATGGTGGTCATTCATGTTCATATGAGAGTGAAAACTCTATAAATAGATGCCATATTGTTCACTTGTAAAAGAAGTAGTTGAAACCATTTGTTGTGGTTAGAACCTTGTGAGGATATGCTCATCCTTAGACACTAGGCTGAGCATATCAGGCTTGATAAATCCTTAAGAGCATTTCTAGAGTTTCCCTAAGTGTTCATATGAGGGAGGAAATGACTTTTAGGACAAAGGTCCTTGAGCATTGGTCAAGCTTTTTGTGTGTTATCCTTTTCCTTCTTCTCTAGCTTTCTTGTAATCTTGATGAAATACTTTTATTTGTATTTTGAGTATTTTGATTGTAATCCTCCTAACTCTTGTAATGAGAATTTTCCAACAAGCCATTCTTGGCTTCCACTTTTTCTATGGATGGCCAGAGACACCCTTCGACATTGGGCTGAGCTTGACGCGACGAGAGAGAAGGGTCCAAGAGCGAGAGAGGGATCGGGGAACACGAGTTCTTGGGGTTTCGTGGCTCGTGGAGGTTAGCCATGGCCTCCGTTTAGGCCTTCGCCGAACGAGGGTGGCTCCACCAAGAAAATTGAGAGAGACGGAGAGAAAGAGAGCTTAAGTGAGGGTGAAACCAGCGAGATGAGGAGAGAGAAAGATATCAAAGCAAAAATAAGGGTTTTCAAAAACCGACAAGTACTCTGGACTGGCTGTCGTAGGTAGAAGAGAGGGAGAAAGAGATGAGTTAGGGTTTTTAAATTAGGGTTTTCTTTTCTATTCTATTAAAATAATTTTTTGATGTAAAAATAAAATGTCAATTTATATTTTAGGACTCCAAATATTTTTTTTATAACATGTAATCCTTTTAATTGATTTTTTTTTAATTTTAAATAATTCTTACCCAATAAAATTATATTATAGGTATTATGTGTCCACGTAAATTTATACGTATTCGTAGATAGTTTAACATGGCAGTTAATTAATATATAAAATAGGGTGATTCTACAATGCACCCCTTAAAAGGGATGTACTGATGCACCTTAACTTATTTCGGCATCCAGAAAAATTTTTTAGTCTAATTTTTTTTTCATATTCATGTATGTCATAGCTATTTAAGATATCCTATAAAATTTTGAAAAATTCGGAATAATTTACAATATAGAAAACAATGTTTAAACAATTTATTTTACACGCGTATAAAATAAAATAGTCACGCGTGCAACACACTGTTTGAACATAATTTTCGGCGTGTTAAACTTTTCTAAATTTTTTAAAATTTTGCAGGATGTCTTAAATAACTATAACGTAGATGACCATGAGAAAAAATTTGACTAAAAAATTATTTCGGATGCTAAAACAGACAGGGGTGCATCAATATATCCATTTTAAGGGGGTGCATTGTAGAATTTTCCTATAAAATATATGTAAACTATAAATTGCTAACGATTTATTGATGTTTTATTATCAAAATTTAAGTTTTTAGAATTAAGTACAAATAAAGTGAAAACATTTAGAATGATGCTCCAATTAACTTATTTTTGGCTTTCAATTTATTATGTCTTTATTATACAATTCTTTTAAGTAATAATGAGTGATGATTTTGGTAGGGAGGGGACGCTCATACAGGCTCATCGTCTTCAGTGCTAGTGAAGTTAGTCATACACAGAAAAGGTACTAGTCTGCGGCGCAAACAATCATTCACCAGATATTTTGTTAAAGCTTAATAAAACTAATTCAGATCACACATTAAAACTACATGGGGGTTTTATATTCTGTCACCGACCAATTATCTGTCATTAAATCCTCACCCATCCCCAATTTCTTTTTCAAATATAAAAATTCAAAATTTGGTCTCAAAATTTCAACCAACTGTTTCCCGCGCGAACACTCTCCACTCGACCTAGCCACCGCCATAATTGAAAAAAGACGGGGCTAAAGTTTACCACGTGGAAACCACGTGGGTCTATTTTAACCGTCCTAAACGTTACACGTCAGCCACGACCGCTCATACTTAGCTGTAACCCATCATACTTACTGACCCGACCCGATCCGGCTGTAACGGCTCGCTCCCCGCCCCTTCGAGTTCGAGTCTTTGAACCGTATTCTTACATTTAAATTATTTATTATTTATATATTTACACTCAGTGAGCGTTGTTCTTCCAACTTCAGTAGCTCAAGCTTTTCATATATATAAATTCCTTGAACGGATCGGACCGTTGAAAATGGAGGAGTACGAGAGATCTGATACGAATACGATGGAGGGAGAAGATTGTACGACGCCGAAGCGGAGGGAGTGCCGTATTCCGGAGACTTTCGTATGTCCACCGCCGCCGAAGAAGAAATCGATGAGTGGAACCAAACGACAACCGCCTAAGAACGGGTATTTTCATCCACCGGATCTCGATTCTCTTTTCGTAATTCCTTCTAGAGGCCAAGCCTGTGCTTAGTTAATAGTAGTTAGCCTCCTTTTTTCAGTAGAATTTGTTTCAATTTCAGTTTTTAGATTTTTGTTTTTCGTTGGTGAATGTAAATATATGAACTTCTAGTGTCGTTTAGAGTGTTCAATAATTAATTCACCCCATAACTGTTAAAATTATATATAATTCTTTGTATAATTTTATCGTTTGGTGTATCTGCATTTTGAAGCTAAATAATAAGTCTGAAACTTGAATTTTCTTCGGGTCATTTCATCGAACACTTGTGTTGGTTTCTTAGCAAGCAAAGAAAATGCTATGTAACCACTCAGAATTGTGGCTTAGTTTTCACATTTTAAAAAAAAAATATATATATATTAATCAATATAAAATTTGTTTCTTCTTGAAGTAAAATCCAATGGGTTGTGTTGTGGAATGTGAATTATATAGTACATATATATATAAAGGTGTGGTGGTTGTATGAGACTATAGAAAAAGGTGACAAAGTGCATAAAGAAAGAAAATGACTAAATGCAGAAAAGGGGTTTAGTTTTGGTATGCATTCCCAAGCAACATTTGAGCTTGTTTTGACTCCCAACTATAACTGGTTTCGGAATTTAGCTCAAAAGAATGACGTTTGAGCTTAACTCCAACACTCACATTTCTTTTTCACCTTTAGTATCATACAAAGCAAAATATGGATTTGCTCTGTCATATCTTATAGGCTAGGCTTATAGGGGCTTTAATATTTGTCTTCTTTTCACATGCCTCTTTTGTTTATTTGATGCCATGTGCCTTTCTTCTAACCAAAGCCAAAGACCACACTTTGTTCTAACTACTTATCTATACCATTCCTACCTTTCGTGATTAAGAAAACCATTATAATAATAAATAATTCATGTCATTAAGATGAATAATGACTTATTATAATAAACAATTTTTAATCGAGCTTTACCTTTCATGTTTGTTGTTTTGAAAGATGCACAATTCAAATCATTTTGTGTTTTGAACACTAATCTTTCGGTGGTGCTATTGGTAAGTTAATTTTTTTTTTTTTTACATATATATAGTAAAATATTAGATAATGCTTTAATATATTAAAAATAATTTTATGTAGATTTATTTTTTTTAAATATGGGTAATTGTTTTATTTTATATCCATATTTAATATTTATGTTTTTTATTTTTTTATATATAATTATTTGTCAAAAAAAATTTCTTCTCACTTCTCTCTTATTTTCTCACTCTGTAACCAAAATTAAGGGCTTTGATATTTTTTTTTTTTAAAACAAAAATAGAAAAAACACGCGAAAGCCTACTTATAGTAAATGTTCTAATAGTAAATGTTATCTGCATTTTTTTCAAGACACGACACATGACATTTATTGAAGAAGGTCAAATTAATGCTCCATTGCTTGAAGTACTTTAAAATTGCCTATCACTGAAAGCTCTCCACAAACAAAGAATCATCCAGAACGAAAGAACACGCGAAAGCCTACTTATGCCAGCCTTACTTCCCAAAGGCAGAAAAAGAAGTGTCTCTCTCAGTGCTGGAAGGACCTAATAGGGAAGATTATTTGATTTACCTCCAAGCAAGTACCTGGAGGACCTAAAGCAAATGTCGACCTTCACGAGGTATCCCGTATGTGGACTTTTCCCACATGTTAGGTCACTAAAGTGACGATTATGCTTTTCTTAATAGAATCAAATTTGTCTCCTACATCTGAGCATGGTAGTGCTCACACCACCATTATCCTTTTACTAGACGAACACTACAGATTCTTGCTTGTAAAGGAACAAGCTTTGGGTGACACGTGTCCCCTTTTTTTAAAGGTTAATCCTTTGCGTGACATGTGTACAAGTGGTATAAAATGATCCCTATTTTCCAGTTGCTACACGCACGGGCATAATGCTACCTACGTGACCATCTAGTCAACTCTACATTACATTTAATTTACCCTAGTAGTGGGATTTAAGCAAAAATCTTTGGCGAGTAGTGGGATTTAAGCAAAAATCTTTGGCGAGTCATGGGTCTGTTCATATCTGCCACCTAGCCTATAAATATCCCTTTATTTTCATGCAAAGGGGTCAAGCCAAAAAAACACATAGCTAAACTTTTGTTGAGATTACCCTTGATCTTCTTCTTCTTCGAAAAGAAATTAAGGGTAAAGAGTTAGAGTTTCCTGTTAAATAGTGTAAACACATCAATATCGCCCTTAGAGACAAATAGACTAACTCGTGACTAAATTTTATTAATACCTGAACCACGTAAAAAATCTTCCTCTCTTAATTTCTACAAATTATTATTTCTTTAGCTCCTAAATATCTAGTTTCTAAATATCTTCGTAAATATTTTGGTGATTTTATTGAGAGCTGAAGAAAGACGTAGATCACTGTTACTGCCATGGTGTTCACACGAAAGACAGTTCTCAAAAAGACCCTTCAAGGTGGCATCGAGACTGTCATGGAGGATGTAATTTCCCTCTTTTCATAGAACACCCAGCCGACCGATGCGAGATATGGAGGTACGTCTAACGTGAATGATCAAGTAAAGGACCTAAACAACTAGCATGACCATGTTGGTGACGATAGTGATACTAAGAACCATGAAGAGGAAGAAAACGAAGATAATTACGTCAAGGATGGATATTACAAAGACAACTAACACTATGATCACGACCCCGAGGTGGTCCAAGTGTTCAATGAGTTACTTGAAACCAAATAAGAGTTAGCCCGTCAAGAGAAGTTTACTCATAAGATGGAAAAAATGATGGCTCGCCTTCGAGAAAAGTTTGGAGATCTAGATTACCAAGATTTTGATGATGACCCTTCGCTAGAGTACATCGAAGGAAATACCAAGGAAAACCCCGCTAATGCTAGAACCTTTGCTCGTGTACAGGATAAGGGGAAGGCAAAAGTGGGTGACCCTAAGAACTCTTGTACCCCTGAACCTCCTTGGAAATATACGAATCAACCCAACAAGCTTTCTTAAGTGCAAAAGACGGCCAATGCCTCCAGGCTTGGACGTCCTTCTGCCTAGAAAGGCCCTGTAACGCCTAAGGGAGCTGGTACGAAAATACCAAAACCAAAAGGAAAGAGAGATCGCTCTAGTGATTTGTTAAACCAGGACAGTAGGGTAGAAGGATAGTATTTTGATGATAGTTAGTCCACCGTGGACCTCAAAAGGCGTTTAGACGCAAAATATGAAAAAGCCAAAAGTGAGAAGGTGAGGCCATGTGGTAACGACCTTAGGAACCACTTGAATGACAAGGTCCGTGGAAGAGATCTCCTGGACAGTGATACAAAGAGGTTGGAAGAATAGATAGCCGCATTGACTAAGTTGGTCTGAAAGTAAAGTGGGACCCTTACTGATTAAGAAGATGAAGACCCAAAGCCTTGTGTCTGGAGGATCACAGAAGCTCCACTCCCGGAGAACTTTAAAATGCCCTCAATAGAGTTGTATGATGGGCACACAGATCCAAAGACTCACCAGGCCAGATATAATAAGATAACGCAAGTGCTTAGGGTGAGCGATAACGCTAAGTGTTCATGCTTTTCCTTGACCCTCACTAAGTCTGCTGAGGATTGGTGGAAAAGGTTAGCTCCCAGATCAATCCATTCTTGGAAGTATTTGGAAAGCTTGAAAGGTTTCATTCAATGGATGATGGAAGCGAAAACCAAGACCATAGTGACCGAAGACATGAAACTCGTGGCCCTACAGTCCAAAGTTGCAGTAGGTTCTCTGTTGTGGGGGGAGATGCAAAGAAGGAGAACCGAGACATTGTCTGAGTTTATGGCTAAGGCACAAGGCTTTATTAGCTTGGAGGATGCCTATCAACATGTGTTCGAGGTCCTTTCGGCATCGACCCCGGTAACCTCCATTCTCGGATTTTCCTCGTTCGTTCCTGTTCCTAAAACATTGTATACTCCCACGATTTACGAGCCCTCCTCATCGGTGCTCGCACCTACTCAAACCTATTTCTCTAGGTACGGACCAACACAAACTGGATGAAGTGTGGCTCTCAGACAATCGAAAACGAAAGCTCCCAAGCAGGACATGAGTCAATCCTGGAGCAAGAGAGTGGGAAAGGGTCCGGGATGAGGTGAGAATTCCAAGAAGTCTATGAAAGAATATGAGCCGAGATACACTGAGTACTCTAGCTTGGTGGATACTCGCAAAAATGTTTATAAGCGACCGGCCATATGGTCCATTATTGGAAAACTCCCACGAACACCTCAGGGGGGCCATTTCAAGAAAGATCTGACTCAAAGGTGCGAGTATCATGGGGAGGTAGGACCCTCCACCAAAAATTACAAGCACCTGAAAGATGAAATCAAGATGCTAGTTAGAGCAGGCCATCTCGGCAATGGGTCTGCATTCCCATAATTTATCTTGGACATGGGGTCGTTCACGGACGTGTGATTGTTCTTGGACAGTAGGGTACCATAAATCCTCTGCAGGGGTAGGTTGAGGGTCCCGAGAATGCAACTTCCGGCACTCCCAGCTCCTCTCGCTCTGGCTACAGTAACTATCGTGGCTCCAAGACAAGGAAACTCGTATCCCCTAGGGCTAGCTCCACCACTAGTTGACGAACATGTAGCAACAAAATCTGGTGGACCGCACCTTACGGGAAGCTCCCAGAACTCTCAAAAAAGGTACTTATGCGAGCTAGATGGAGAGGAGAAACATGTGCTTTAGTACAGTCACCACGCCAATGTCCTCGGACAATGATTCTGCCCATCACTTTTACAGAAGAGGACGCCCGACACGTACATTTTTCCCATAATGACCCATTGGTCATTGAAGCCCAAATAGCAAACAAGAGGGTTTCTAGAGTCCTGGTGGATAATAGAAGCTCCGTGAATATCCTATTTAAATTTGCTTTCCAAGCAATTAGGCTCACTGAAGCGGACTTGTCACCTTGTCCTATTCAGTTGGAAGGCCTTAATGGGGATGCCTTGATGCCAGTGGGAAAAATCCAACTACTTGTCACCCTAAAAGGAGAAAATAGTGCCAACGCCTTCAAGCATTGTACATTTGCAGTAGTGAATTGCCCCACGACATACCACATAATACTAGGCGCCCTGTCTTAGTGGATTTTGGAGCAGCAACTTCAATAAAAAATTTGTCTATGAGGTTTCCCTACGACAATGGGTGCGTTAGAACAGTAAAAGGTGACCAGAAAAGCGCGAGGAGTTGCTACAATGTCTCAGTTCGAACAATGTTTATGGGTCGGGAAGATAATTTTGAGTTTTGTGCCCTAAATAAAACTCATTTCAATATAATCAGATTTACTAATTCAAAAAGATCAGAAACCGCATTTTATGTTGCATGGGTCACATGATTTATTTCATGATTATATTTAATGTATAAATTCTATTAAGTTCAGAACATATGTACATATATGTATATATTTGTTAATGATTATAGTGTCGTCAGCACAGTAGAATATAATCATGATTATATGTTCAAAAGTTTAATTCCCATGATTTGTCAGTTCACTGGATTTAGACTGATATGATAATCAGCGATAAGGTATACTTACACCTTGGATAAGTGTTATGTCCTTTTCTAGGGCATTAGCAAAGTTTACCAGTATCGGATGTATGGAGTATACATTGGAAGGGACCGATATTGATCTTAAATAAGATATCATAAACTTACCGTTATATCTTTCTAAGTCAATATCAATGGTTGATCTTAGGTCTATGGATCTTAATCCTAATATGGTTAGGTTCAACTTAGTTGTATTATTTATATTTTTTGAGTTATTCGTGGAAGCTAACTTTTGGTTCTGGTGGATACTTACATCTTGGGAACATGGTAGTTCAATTGAGTGAGAGCGCTAATCATAGATATGGAATCTATAGCTTCTATAAGTATTTAGAAGTGAAACGATGCTTTCCTTTGAGCTTGGCTAAATAGAGATAAATAATTGAGGTCTCATTTCAATAATTATATTAGTTTACTGAAGTATCATTTATAGGTTGCTAAGTGTTTTAAGGATAAAATACATTGAAGGGTAGAACGGTAAATTTGTCCCTATTCAGTGTAGATCGTCTATAGAGGATCCTTGACTATTAGGATTGTAACAATGGATAATCATAATGTATCTATATCGTGGTGCATATAGAACATTCTATATAACTGAGAGTGCTATTCAATTCCAAATTTGTAGTGGTGCAATGCAGAATTAATAAGTTGAGAATTAACTTGGTGAATTCTAGATCTACTTATTGAAAGCTCGGTTATATAGGCCCATGGTTCCCTCACTAGTTGAGATAATACTTCTTGCAGACTCAGTTAATTGATTTTAATTAATCAATTATAATTTTAAAATTAGACTATGCCTTATTTAAGAATTTTCACTAAGCAAGGGCTTAATTGGGAATAAAATAGATTTTGGGGTCAATTTGTTAATTAAGAGACTTTGTATGGTCTAATTCATAGATTACATAAATGACAATTTTATTTAGTAATTGATTATAATTATTAAATAAATAGTTTTAGCATTTATAGGATTGAATTGAAAAATATTGTATTATTGAAAAGAAAAATAAGTGGTTGAAATAAAGTGGCAAAAATCTAACTAGAAATTGGTCCACTTTAAGTGGTTTAAATAAAGTGGCAAAGATCTAACTAGAAAGTATATACCTATATATGCAAGCTAAAATGCGATTAACACAAAATTATTCCGAACCTACAATATAAAGAAATACGACAAAATTACAAAATTAATTATTTCATTACTTACTAGTTATAAAAAATAGTAACAAGTTACTTAGTTACTAAATCATACATATATATATAATCAATTATATCCCACACTAATTCATTTTTAAAAAATTTATTTCTAAATTAATTAAATCCGTCCAATGTTATTCTCATTCACAATAAATATATATTACTTAGAATATATACAATACAATTACAAATTGTATTTACATAAAAAATATACACACAATATATGCATACATATTCAATAAAATACAAAAATACATATATATACTATATATTGTGGTTTAAATTTTAACCTTATAAGCGCAATTCGACGAGCAATTCCGCAAAAAATCTGGGCACTATGCACATACAACACACCAATATTACTAATATGAAAATAATCCACAAAATAATTTACAAAAACCAAAAATAAAACAATGTGCATTATAAAACTGAATAGAAACTATATTTATACCTTAAAGGATGTTGAGATTCATTGTTTTCTCAACAAATAATGGTGGTCGGAGTTATACCCACTATTTTCTATTGGGTTCGGATGACACTTAAAAAGGGTAAAAAATTAAAACTTTTTGGGTGTATGGGATTAAGTATCGAAAATGGAAGATTTTTTTTTAAGAAATGGGCTTAAATGGTTGAGAAATGGGGGAGAAAGGGGATGGCAGAGGTGGTGGTTGGCAAAGGGTTTTGGGTTCGCTGGGCTCTGGGTTCGTGAGGAAGAAGATGATGAAGACGCGACAGGGTTATTTTATATAACCCTATGCCGTTCGTTCTTATATAAGAACCGACGCCATAGGGTTATTTCATATAACCCAATGTCGTTTAATTTCTAACCGACTTTAAATGGTATAATGCAATTCTATACCTACGTTTTTTATAAAAAACCGCCTCTAAAGGCCAATTTTCAATAAGCGGATATTTTTACACCCTTTAGCTTCTATTTTTATAAAATGGGTTGAAAAAAGGAAAGCTAAAGACCCATTTTGTAATACTGAAATTGGCACCAAGAAAAATCCAGCAGATATGTTGACAAAGTATGTCACTCAAACTAAGTTTAGACTATGTTTGAACTTGCTCAACATAGTTACTCTCTGATAATATTAAGTCCAATTCAAGTACAACTCCTAATAAGGGTTACAATTCTTGATATGTGGCCAAGGTGGACAATTGTTGTTTATTGGCCAAATATTACTCACTCCCTAATTTACCCCTGCTGCAACCTACATAACCGAATTAACTAACTGTCTGTTATGACAGATGGTGCTCGAGCCACACACCAGTCTATATAAGGCTCAATCATTTGGCTAGGATTGAACTCATCAAGGGAAAATAGATTAAGTGAGAGAGAATTTAAGGAAGTTGTTTAAGGAAAGAAAGAATGAGAGAAGAGTGCTCTTGAGTGTTTGTAGTGGTGTAATGCATTGTCAATCATCATCACCACAAGTGAGTTGTTTAGTTGCAGAAACTAAGCTTCTTGAGTGGTGTAACTGAACATGTTGTAATCTCTTATTGAACATCAGCTAATAAAAGACTCTCAAAGGCCCTGTTTGTGGTTGTTTTCTGGCCGGGGATGTAGGCAAGGTGATTCACCATTCAGGGCCGGTCCTAAGATATTTGGGGCCTAAAGCGAAATCAAAATTTGGGGTCCCTATATATAGATTAACTATTATGAAAATTATAGCTCAAGTGCTTAGTTTAAAGGTAAAGCTTTTAACAACTCATGAGAGCTCCAAGGTTCAATCCCTCATGACTACACATTAAATATTTTTAAAGAAAATTAAAATGTAGAGGTTGGGAGTTGATCTCATAACCTCTTAAAGAGAAGCTAAACCCTTTGCCACCACACCAAACAATTTTTATTATAATTTGTTCTTATTTAATTTTTTATCTACATATTAATACATTTTTTTTTACAATTTCGGGGCCCTGAGCGTTCGGGGGCCCGAGGCGCACGCCTAGCCTCCCTACTCTCAGGGCCGGCCCTGTCATCATTACCTTGTTCGAACCTCGTAAAGTTCATGTGCTCTTTGTGTATGTTTGACATTGTTTTACTTTAGTTTATGCTTGCTGTCATTCTCTACATTATCGTAATTAGTTTCCATTGATCATTCTTGTGTTTGTGTGTGTTCTTGCTGAGGTATTGTTTCACAACAATATATATATATAGGGACAGGATTTGGTCCCGTTATGCCAAAACAGGGAATACAATCCGTGATTGTATTGTAGCCGTTGGATTGAATTGGGGCATGATCTAATGGCTGGGGTTAAAGTAGGGGTATTTAGGGGGGGAAAAATGGTAACCGGTTGGTTTTTTGTATTTTAAATTAATTAATTTTTGAAAAACTGACACCGATTGACGATTGACGTGTGATGTGTGACGTTTGATGTACGGGTGACAGTTACCAATTTTGAAAAGTCACTAAATAGTGGGTTCGTGGGGTATTTAGGGCACATTTGGTTCTTCTTCACACTTCTTCACATTTCGTTCTTCTTCTTCTTCACATTGCCTTCTTCATCTTCTTCTTCTTCTTCTTCTTCTTCTTCTTCACATTTCCTTCTTCTTCTTCTTCTTCTTCTTCTTCTTCTTCTTCTTCTTCTTCTTCACATTTCCTTCTTCTTCTTCTTCTTCACATTTCCTTCTTCTTCTTCTTCACATTTTCTTGTAGTGATTAAAATTATTTTCAAATTTGGGGGAGGAAACTGCAGTGCGTTCGGAGTTACTGTACTTCGTTTTCTGGTTCTCTGTCTCCGACCTCGGTGTACAAGTAAGTTTCTCCGAATGTACCAACTTTATTCTTCTTTTGCATGTTTGTTCGTTCTTTAGTTTGGGGATGTGAAAAATTGTCTAACATTGTTAAAGAAAGATTTAAACTTTCGTAAAGAGAAGTGTTGTTCTTCAACCGTGTATGTGCATTTTATTTTGTTTTTGTGTTCCATTTTTTGTTTATTGAGTAATTTTAATCTTTTCTACATGCTTTAAATCTGCTTCGTGAACAAGATTTTTATTCTGAGAGTGGTGAAAATCGAAGTTACATGTGTGTACAGTTTTTGTTTGTTTTTTTTTATTGTGAAAGTGTTTTGGATTAATTTATTCCCTGTGTATTAGGGGTCTTTGTTCAGAGTCTGTTAGAGATTGTTCATCACTGTAAGTGGTTGTTATTTTTCAGTTAGTGAAGATTGCATTTAATTTTTTTTGGTTATGGTGTGTAATGAATATATAAAGTACTCTTCTATTGTACTCTGAATATATGCAATAATAGTCAATATATTCAGTTATTGAAGATTGGATTTCGTTCTCTGTTTTCACCATTGTCACTGCCATGATTCTTGAATCATGAACAGAATGATTAACAATCCTAATACAGTGAAACAATTTTAAAAAAAGAATGTAATGAAAGAAAGAAAAGCAATGTAAACATTGGTATGTATAGTGTTGCTGGAAAATAATTATTTTTGAAAATCAATTTTGATTGGTAATTTGGTAAATTTATTGTGAAAGTGTTTTGGATTCACGTGTTTGGTCATTTTGGTGTGTATTTTTTTTACCCAAATGTTTTACCGTGGGCTGCCCTATATTGACCGAAAAAAAAAATTTGAAAGTAAGGAAAACAATGGAATGGTGATGGTTGTCATGTGTTGAGTTAGGTAAAGAAACTATGGTATTAAATTTTTTAGTTCAGATTGTTACTTACCAAATGTGATGTTTTTTGTTATCTGTTGTGAGTGATTGTTGTACTGTAATTAGAAGTTGTAGTTTGGATTTTACTATTGTTATGAATTTGTTTTGAAAAATTGGATGGTTTAGACACAAGATTCATGAGTTAATGAGATACACTATTGATAAAAACTATGGCAGTTTGGATTTTTTGTGTATATGAATTATTGGAGAAGTTATTGAAATTGGTTATGACAGTTAGTAGTGAAGCATTGTTTTGTTAATTCTGATATTAAATGTTTTCCAACTGGTTTTGTACTCTGTTCATTATGAATTAAGAGGTACAAGGTACCCAGATTGGTTAAGTTTGGGGGAATTTTGTCTATTCATGTGTGTGCTTTATGTTCTTGGTTCTCACGGATTGTACCAACTCGTTTGTACCACTTTTTAGTTATGGGAGTTAGTAGTTAAGTGTTGTTTTGTTCATTGTTTTGGTTGTGGAAATCATTTAATTGAAAAGAGTTTCACATCATTTTAATGTACTTTAATGTGTAACATGCAAGAAGCATGAAATGTGTGTTTGAAATCTGAATTTTTTCAATGTCGAATTGTTAAGTTGATTTGATGTGATTTTAGGTGATTACAATGCACGATTTTCATTGTGTTTTGGTCAATTATTTATTTTTATATAGTGTATTTGCTGAAATATGTAGTCCTTAACGTTTAAATTTGTTTATCTTTAATTTGGTTAGGTTCATCATACATGGATGGGAAACGCAAAAGGAAAGGGGGAATTGAACCCGTAAAGAAGGATGTGACCCCCGAGCCGAACGATAATGCGGTTGCTTGGAGAATTTTCTTGTAAGTTTTGAATGATGGATAGTTGTTTACTCGTGTGAATGATGTGTAACATTTATTTTATTATATATTTGATTGAAATTATGTCCACATGTAGCAATGCGAACTACAAAGCCCTTCGAGCAGCTGAGAAGGGATTAACTGAGAAAGAGGTTTGATGTCGACTGTTACTCAATTTTTTTATGTCAATTGTCCGTAATTCATCGTAATTGTTTGACATACTTTAAGATTCTTTCCATGTACTCTGTAGTTGACGTAAGTTTGCCTCATATTACAGGCTACCGACAAATTGAAAGTGCAATATAAAGGTTTCACCGACGAGGAGAAGTCTGAGTGGAGAAGCTATGACCCTAACCCTAATCCCGCTAAGAAGGCGGTGCAAACAAGGGGGAGGAAACCAAAGGCAGCTGATGCCAAGGGGAAGAAAGTGGAGGTGGATGAGGAAGAGGGTGCTCCTGAAAGTGAAGAAGCATCTGTGTACGGTCGATGCTCCTTCAACCGTTTAATCAGGATTTGCAAGAACCTGAACCTGGAGCAGAAAGATGTGATCCAAAATGCTGGATTTGGATCATTCATCAGAGAGGATGCACCATATGTTGACACCCGACTAGTGAGTTGGTTAATCAAACATGTTGACCCAACCACTAGCATACTGGATTTGTATGGGAGGAAAATTCACTTATCTGCCGCGATGTTCGGAGATGTTATGGGGGTGGACGACGGAGGGGATCCTGTAGTCACCGAGGGTGATAGTGACACTCGATATCTGGAGGAGATATTGAACGTTGTCGAGTACACCGTGTCCTTGACAGGGTTGGAGAAATCTTTGTTGGAGTGCGCTGAGGCAGACAGCCTATTTCTGATTAAATTTTCTTTGGTGGTCATAGGGACAGTCCTTGCGCCGAAAATGGGGGTCGATATCACTTTGGGGTACTTGCACTCCCTTAGGGTTACTAGGGACATTCGCCACAAGAACTGGGCGACTGTGGGGTTTAGGTATCTGATGAACTCAATTTTCAGATTTCGAAATAAGGCCACGAAGAATGTATCTGGCTGCACCTTATTCCTCCAGGTACATTGATTTTGTTATCTTTCATTTATGTAAATGTGTTTATTCAGTTTCTAATATAATATTGTGATTTATTAGTCGAATGTATTACTAATACATTGTTTGTTTGTGACAGTTGGTGTACTTGACTCACGTGGAGTGGAACTTTGGTTATGTCGACCGAACAGTGCTCCCCGTTGATTTTTGGGGTAGTAAACAATGTAAGTCCGCTTACAAATTTGTGAAAGACAATGGGGGTCCCAACAGCGACAAGGTACATCGAATTTTGGTTATAATGTGGTAATGTGATTTCAGTTGATATTAATTATTTTGGGTTTGAAAAATTAAATTTGTTAAATTTGTTATGTTTAACAGATAACGCTCACTTCGAATCCCGTAATACTGCCCAACTACTACTCCGACTCTGAAGGAAGAAAGAGCAGTGATCACTTTGTCAGCTCTATCAACGAGTTGAAGGAGTACTTCTCCAATGAGTTAAAGTCTCAGTTGAGATCATTTTCTTTGAAATTTATGGACAAAGGAGAAGGTGTAGGTGGTATTGACGAGAGTTGGAGGAGGATGCTGCTGCGGAAACGGGGAAGAAGGCGGAGTGCAGCCAGGCCGTGGAGGAGTCCCCGTTGAAGTCCCCTGTCCGTTCAAAGACTAATGTTGTTGGTCTATCCGACGAAAATGTGGTGGATTCTGTAAGTACGCCTTCACTATCTGTTACAAAATCTGTTGAAGATGAAGGTGCTGCACATAAGACCTTCGACGATGAGGACTTTGATATAGTCGAAGTGGCATCTTTCTGGAATAAAGGCAAAGCCCTCGTCAAACCAAAGAAGACACAGTCGGAGAATCTGCCTTTAATTGAGGATGACTTCAACGATAAGGCGTACGAGCAATTCATTGAGTCGGGCAGAACTGTTGTCAGGCCTTTCAAGACGAAGGAAGCGATCCCCCGTAACCAATATGGGTTTTACAAGTTTATTTTTAGCAACACATTAGATCCGGGGTAAGTAAATGTTATTTTCGTATTTCTCATTATGATATACTTGTAGAAATTTTTAATAACAGTTACATTGATTACAATTGAATCAGATATGTGCTTGCGAAATTTCGAAAGTTTGAAGTGGATAGGAGGTGCATGGCATCGTTGCGACCGTTGCGAGAAGTTGAGGGATCCGTAAGTGTCAAAGTATTAACTAAATATGTATCATTTATTGTACATGTGTAAATCATATTTCATTTTGTTGCAGATCATTGACTGTTTTTCTATACTAATGAACAAGTATGAACGTGATAGTCGATTACCTGACCAACCTCGTGTTTGGTACATGCCCACTCGCATCTCGGTAATTGCTTTGCTGTACAACTTATTTTAAATTTTGTAATTCAGTTTGGTTGTAATTTCTGTTACTTGACAAGATGAACAATGCTTTTGCAGCAAAAAACTCTCGGTTCGTTTAATGTGAAGAGGATTGCGAAAGACCGGGAGTGGTCAAAATTATTTTACGAAGACAACTTGGAAAAATGCGTCAAGGTACTTCATCATATACACATGGTCGTTCTTAATTGTAATTTTGAAAACTGAGATATGTTAGCGATGCATATTGGTCATTGTAGTGTCGAATATCTATATGGTCTGTAATTTCAATTTATTTTTGACTTTATTGTTCCTCTATTCAATTGTAGATGTTTGTGCCGGTGTTGACTCTAGAAGGTGCACCACATTGGTTTGGTGCCGAAGTAAATATGAAGTCCAAGGTTGTCTCATTTCTAGACTCCCTACACACCGCAATGCATGAGAAGTATCGTGTGGAGGCTACAAAAGAAATGGTAAACTTGCAAAGTTTCATTGTTTGATGTGAACTCATTCTTCATTGAATCTAACTAATTGTATACGTTTGCAGTTGTCGACGTTGGACCTTTTGTTTGAGGAGAATAGGTCGAAGAATGTGACTTTCGTGGATTTCAGAATTGACAGGAAAGATCGCGGGCTTCCTCAACAAGACAATGACCGAGATTGCGGTGTATACGTCATGAAGTACATGGAGGCTGTGGCCAATGAGGAAGAAGTAGTTGATGAGGTATACCACTGTTTAGTTATTTCAGAATGTACTACGCAAGTTTGATTGAGATTAACGTTGTGTAATTTAAATTTTATTCGGTGTTTTACTGTCAAGTTGATTAGAGTTAATTACATTTTCTAAGTTTTTGTTTTTGTTTCTGTATTGTGGCACAGTTTCACCCGGTTGAGGCACGTTTGGAAATCGCTGCGAGGATCATAACTGATGAACAAAATGAAATTCGTACCAAAGTGGTTGAAGATCGTAGGGCTGCACAAGGCAGCTCATTTGCATCATCCTCGGCCCCTTTGCATAGTCCGTCAAAGTCTCCACGCGATCCTCGGTTCAGTACAGCGAAGTCTCGCAATGCAAACATGTTTCCCCCGTCAAGAGCCTCCCCTAGGTTTCAGTCTAGCAAGACTAAGATTTCATATGGTGAATAGTGTGTAAAAAATACTTGTGTTATTAATAGGTTGTGTTATTAGTGTGTTGTGTAGTTTGGATTTGGGAGCATAGGTTGTGTTATTTGTGTGTTGTTTAGTTTGGATTTGGGAGCATTTGGATTTAGACATCTGTTTTTATTAGTTGACGTTTGGAACTGGTTATTATGTTCACAGACTTGTGTTTATTTTAGTTTTGAGAATATATTAAACCATACTTAGCAAATCTTTGTACTCACACCATAACAACTCTTACAATGTACCCATACTTCAGAAGTAGTTGATTGTACTTCACAGAAATTATTTAACCCGAAAACAAAGGTGACTTCTTAATTTTCTTTATTTGTTTTTTTGGTTAAGAGGTGACTTCTTCTTAATTATTTGAAGGAAATCATGTTACTTGCCTAATCTTACCAAATCTTTGTAGTCATTAAACTTTAAACCGAATTTTCAAAACACATGTACTATAACATTACAAATAACGACAAAGGTCACTTGTTAATTGTTTGATGTTAGTTACCAAATCTTTGTACTCATTCAACTTTAAACTGAGTTTTGAGAACATATTAAAAAAAAAGATTGAAACCATACCATATCAACTCCCATTACTTTAACCAAATGTAAATAGACAATAGCCCCCTTAAATTTGGTTTTTCATAACATAGTAATGAGGAAAAATATGGAATATAGAACATTCGTAGTTGCGATACTTCACATAACAAATACAAAGATGTGAATAACATATAATTTTGCAACTTCACATTGAACCCATTGAGGAAATTTGCTACAGAAATTAGAAATGTAAACATATAATTTTGAGAACGTAGTGGGTACTTCATACCAAATGTAATTTTCGTCATCATCCACATGCATCTATTAAGTTCTACACAATTAAGTTAAACAAGTTTTGAGAACATAAGATATACAAAACATTTGCATTTTGCGACAACCCATATCTTTAACGCAATATAAGTTGGACAATGATGAAAAGGCAAATAAAAATGATAAAAATTAATTTTCTAATAACATTCTCATTGCGTTTCTTATTTTCTTCCAAAATCTTGATTTGGTTTCGCAATCCAGGTGTAGCATCTGTACTTCTCTTACCATGTGATTTATCGATCCAACAAAAGTAATCACATCCTCGACTTTCATCGTTCTCCTTAGTTGAAAATAACCCTATTAGTTTATCATGGCTGCCTAAGTACAGAAAACATAAATGAGAAGTACTTTTGAATCTAAAAAGACAAAACTCTTACATAGTGTGGACATCCGAAGAATCGACGACCATGATTTGCTCTACTACTAGAAGTCCAAACATAAGCTAGATCACCACAGTAGCAATGGGGGTGTCCCTGAAGTGAATTTCTCCAAGGCGGACCACCCCCATCGAACCCGCATGAGTCTTCTCCACCACCAGCCACCATGTTCGATGTACTATAATTTGTGAGGTGTACAATTTTTTTTTTGTTCTAACTATGGTGGAGATAATGTGTGTTACTCACAAGGAAAGGGGGCACCTGTTTATATATAGGCTGTTCCAAATGAGTTAGTGGTGGGAAAATGAATTTTTTTTTAAAAATTTTCTAACATTATCAATCTTGGTGCCAAAATAAACCCCAATTTCAAAACCTAATTCGTACAACATAATAGGGCATGGCTGATTGTTTCGTTGGGAAGCGTATCATGTCATGTCACAAGCAGTCCTTTCTTTTAAAATAATATTTTAGTGTTGTGTGAATTGACAAGGTCCATCAAGTGAACACTGTACGTCCCATATTTGACTACTAAATATTTGTTAAATCCATTAAATAATATTAGTAAACCTTAAATATTTTAATTTACGTTGATTGAAATTTAATTTTTGACAAATGTTGCTCAAGTTTTGTTGTATTTGTGATAGTTTAATTATTGGTAATAGTCCAAATCGAAAAAACTGTACCGCATCGCACCATTTTCCGCAGTGCGAGTTCTGCGATTTTTAGTTTCGCGGTGCGAGTGCGGTTTGAGAAATAGGAAAAACTGCATGTATGGATTGGTTAAAAAAAAGGTTAAAAACTACACTACCCACACTGCAAACACCCGAATATATTATTACCACACTTAAAAATATAAAAATACAAACAAATACATTTATAAAAGTCTTGATTATATTTCTTTACAATTATTTAGTTTTTTTAAATATTATATAATTATTATAAAAAAAAAATTAGTGTTGTCTACAGTGAACATCCTGTTTCTATCATAGTCTCAATCGTGAAGCCCAAAATTACATGTTGGAATATTTTTTAAAAATTTACAATTTTTCACGGGGGGTTCGTTATGGTAACAATGAACATCCTGTTACTATCAGTATCTCTGACACACAGTAAGTACTCAAGTTAGCATTGGTGTAGCAGAGTCACTATCCTCACGATGAACTCACTGAACATCCTCTCGGGCTAGGGTTCTAATGAGCGGCAGTCAACCGTTCATAGCACTCACACTGTTACTGGCGGTGTTTTTTGGTTAAGGTGACACACAGTATGTAGTCAAGGTAGCTTTGGTGTACCGGAGTCACTATCCTCCTAACGAACTCACTGAACATCCTCTCGGGCTAGGGTTCTAATGAGCGACAGTCAACCGTTCATAGCACTCACACTGCTACAGGCGGTGTTTTTTGGTTAATGTGACACACAGTAAGTACTCATGTCACCATTCGTGTACCGGAGTCACTATCCTCATGACGAACTCACTTGACATCCTCTCGGGCTAGGGTTCTAATGAGCGCCAGTCAACCGTTCATAGCACTCACACTGTTACTAGCGGTGTTTTTTGGTTAAGGTGACACACAGTATGTAGTCAAGTTAGCTTTGGTGTACCGGAGTCACTATCCTCCTAACGAACTCACTGAACATCCTCTCGGGCTAGGGTTCTAATGAGCGGCAGTCAACCGTTCATAGCACTCACACTGTTACTGGTGGTATTTTTTGGTTAATGTGACACACAGTAAGTACTCATGTCACCACTCGTGTACCGGAGTCACTATCCTCCTAACGAACTCACTGAACATCCTCTCGGGCTAGGGTTCTAATGAGCGGCAGTCAACCGTTCATAGCACTCACACTGTTACTGGCGGTATTTTTTGGTTAATGTGACACACAGTAAGTACTCACGTCACCACTCGTGTACCGGAGTAACTATTCTCCTAACGAACTCACTGAACATCCTCTCGGGCTAGGGTTCTAATGAGCGGCAGTCAACCGTTCATAGCACCCACACTGTTACTGGTGGTGTTTTTTGGTTAATGTGACACACAGTAAGTACTCATGTCACCACTCGTGTAGCGGAGTCACTATCCTCACGATGAAGTCACTGAACATCCTCTCGGGCTAGGGTTCTAATGAGCGGCAGTCAACCGTTCATAGCACTCACACTGTTACTGGCAGTGTTTTTTCGTTAATGTGACACACAGTAAGTACTCATGTCACCACTCGTGTACCGGAGTCACTATCCTCCTAACGAACTCACTGAACATCCTCTCGGGCTAGGGTTCTAATGAGCGGCAGTCAACCGTTCATAGCACTCACACTGTTACTGGTGGTATTTTTTGGTTAATGTAACACACAGTAAGTACTCATGTCACCACTCGTGTGCCGGAGTCACTATCCTCATGACGAACTCACTCAACATTCTCTCGGGCTAGGGTTCTAATGAGCGGCAGTCAACCGTTCTTAGCACTCACACCGTTACTGGCGGTATTTTTTGGTTAATGTGACACACAGTAAGTACTCATGTCACCACTCGTGTACCGGAGTCACTATCCTCCTAACGAACTCACTGAACATCCTCTCGGGCTAGGGTTCTAATGAGCGGCAGTCAACCGTTCATAGCACTCACACTGTTACTGGTGGTGTTTTTTGGTTAATGTGACACACAGTAAGTACTCATGTCACCACTCGTGTACCGGAGTCACTATCCTCATGATGAACTCACTGAACATCCTCTCGGGCTAGGGTTCTAATGAGCGGCAGTCAACCGTTTATAGCACTCACACTGTTACTGGCGGTGTTTTTTCGTTAATGTGACACACAGTAAGTACTCATGTCACCACTCGTGTACCAGAGTAACTATTCTCCTAACAAACTCACTGAACATCCTCTCGGGCTAGGGTTCTAATGAGCGGCAGTCAACCGTTCATAGCACTAACACTGTTACTGGTGGTATTTTTTGGTTAATGTGACACACAGTAAGTACTCATGTCACCACTCGTGTACCGGAGTCACTATCCTCCTAACGAACTCACTGAACATCCTCTCGGGCTATGGTTCTAATGAGCGACAGTCAACCGTTCATAGCACTCACACTGTTACTGGCGGTATTTTTTGGTTAATGTGACACACAGTAAGTACTCATGTCACCACTCGTGTACCGGAGTCACTATCCTCCTAACGAACTCACTGAACATCCTCTCGGCCTAGGGTTCTAATGAGCGGCAGTCAACCGTTCATAGCACTCACACTGTTACTGGTGGTATTTTTTGGTTAATGTGACACACAGTAAGTACTCATGTCACCACTCGTGTACCGGAGTCACTATCCTCATGACGAACTCACTCAACATCCTCTCGGGCTAGGGTTCTAATGAGCGGCAGTCAACCGTTCATAGCACTCACACTGTTACTGGCGGTATTTTTTGGTTAATGTGACACACAGTAAGTACTCATGTCAAGACTCGTGTACCGGAGTCACTATCCTCCTAACGAACTCACTGAACATCCTCTCGGGCTAGGGTTCTAATGAGCGGCAGTCAACTGTTCATAGCACTCACACTGTTACTGGTGGTGTTTTTTGGTTAATGTGACACACAGTAAGTACTCATGTCACCACTCGTGTACCGGAGTCACTATCCTCACGATGAACTCACTGAACATCCTCTCGGGCTAGGGTTCTAATGAGCGGCAGTCAACCGTTCATAGCACTCACACTGTTACTGGCGGTATTTTTTGGTTAATGTGACACACAGTAAGTACTCATGTCACCACTCGTGTACCGGAGTCACTATCCTCCTAAAGAACTCACTGAACATCCTCTCGGGCTAGGGTTCTAATGAGCGGCAGTCAACCGTTCATAACACTGACACTGTTACTGGTGGTATTTTTTGGTTAATGTGACACACAGTAAGTACTCATGTCACCACTCATGTACCGGAGTCACTATCCTCATGACGAACTCACTCAACATCCTCTCGGGCTAGGGTTCTAATGAGCGGCAGTCAACCGTTCATAGCACTAACACCGTTACTGGCGGTATTTTTTGGTTAATGTGACACACAGTAAGTACTCATGTCACCACTCGTGTACCGGAGTCACTATCCTCCTAACGAAGTCACTGAACATCCTCTCGGGCTAGGTTTCTAATGAGCGGCAGTCAACCGTTCATAGCCCTCACACTGTTACTTGTAGTGTTTTTTGGTTAATGTGACACAGAGTAAGTAATCATGTAACCACTCGTGTACCGGAGTCACTATCCTCATGATGAACTCACTGAAAATCCTCGCGGGCTAGGGTTCTAATGAGAGGCAGTCAACCGTTCATAGCACTCACACTGTTACTGGCGGTGTTTTTTCGTTAATGTGACACACAGTAAGTACTCATGTCACCACTCGTGTACCGGAGTCAGTATCCTCCTAACGAACTCACTGAACATCCTCTCGGCCTAGGGTTCTAATGAGCGACAGTCAACCGTTCATAGCACTCACACTGTTACTGGTGGTATTTTTTGGTTAATGTGACACACAGTAAGTACTCATGTCACCACTCGTGTACCGGAGTCACTATCCTCCTAACGAACTCACTGAACATCCTCTCGGGCTAGGGTTCTAATGAGTGGCAGTCAACCGTTCATAGCACTCACACTGTTACTGGTGGTATTTTTTGGTTAATGTGACACACAGTAAGTACTCATGTCACCACTCGTGTAACGGAGTCACTATCCTCCTAACGAACTCACTGAACATCCTCTCGGGCTAGGGTTCTAATGAGCGGCAGTCAACCGTTCATAGCACTCACACTGTTACAGGCGGTGTTTTTTGGTTAATGTGACACACAGTAAGTACTCATGTCACCATTCGTGTACCGGAGTCACTATCCTCATGACGAACTCACTTGACATCCTCTCGGGCTAGGGTTCTAATGAGCGCCAGTCAACCGTTCATAGCACTCCCACTGTTACTAGCGGTGTTTTTTGGTTAAGGTGACACACAGTATGTAGTCAAGTTAGCTTTGGTGTACCGGAGTCACTATCCTCCTAACGAACTCACTGAACATCCTCTCGGGCTAGGGTTCTAATGAGCGGCAGTCAACCGTTCATAGCACTCACACTGTTACTGGTGGTATTTTTTGGTTAATGTGACACACAGTAAGTACTCATGTCACCACTCGTGTACCGGAGTCACTATCCTCCTAACGAACTCACTGAACATCCTCTCGGGCTAGGGTTCTAATGAGCGGCAGTCAACCGTTCATAGCACTCACACTGTTAATGGCGGTATTTTTTGGTTAATGTGACACACAGTAAGTACTCATGTCACCACTCGTGTACCGGAGTCACTATCCTCCTAACGAACTCACTGAACATCCTCTCGAGCTAGGGTTCTAATGAGCGGCAGTCAACCGTTCATAGCACTCACACTGTTACTGGTGGTGTTTTTTGGTTAATGTGACACACAGTAAGTACTCATGTCACCACTCGTGTACCGGAGTCACTATCCTCACGATGAACTCACTGAACATCCTCTCGGGCTAGGGTTCTAATGAGCGGCAGTCAACCGTTCATAGCACTCACACTGTTACTGGCGGTGTTTTTTGGTTAATGTGACACACAGTAAGTACTCATGTCATCACTCGTGTACCGGAGTCACTATCCTCCTAACGAACTCACTGAACATCCTCTCGGGCAAGGGTTCTAATGAGCGGCAGTCAACCGTTCATAGCACTCACACTGTTACTGGTGGTATTTTTTGGTTAATGTAACACACAGTAAGTACTCATGTCACCACTCGTGTACCGGAGTCACTATCCTCATGACGAACTCACTGAACATCCTCTCGGGCTAGGGTTCTAATGAGCGGCAGTCAACCGTTCATAGCACTCACACTGTTACTGGCGGTATTTTTTGGTTAATGTGACACACAGTAAGTACTCATGTCACCACTCGTGTACCGGAGTCACTATCCTCCTAACGAACTCACTGAACATCCTCTCGGGCTAGGGTTCTAATGAGCGGCAGTCAACCGTTCATAGCACTCACACTGTTACTGGTGGTGTTTTTTGGTTAATGTGACACACAGTAAGTACTCATGTCACCACTCGTGTACCGGAGTCACTATCCTCACGATGAACTCACTGAACTTCCTCTCGGGCTAGGGTTCTAAAGAGCGGCAGTCAACCGTTCATAGCACTCACACTGTTACTGGCGGTATTTTTTGGTTAATGTGACACACAGTAAGTACTCATGTCACCACTCATGTACCGGAGTCACTATCCTCCTAACGAACTCACTGAACATCCTCTCGGGCTAGGGTTCTAATGAGCGGCAGTCAACCGTTCATAGCACTCACACTGTTACTGGTGGTATTTTTTGGTTAATGTGACACACAGTAAGTACTCATGTCACCACTCGTGTACCGGAGTCACTATCCTCATGACGAACTCACTCAACATCCTCTCGGGCTAGGGTTCTAATGAGCGGCAGTCAACCGTTCTTAGCACTCACACCGTTACTGGCGGTATTTTTTGGTTAATGTGACACACAGTAAGTACTCATGTCACCACTCGTGTACCGGAGTCACTATCCTCCTAACGAACTCACTGAACATCATCTCGGGCTAGGTTTCTAATGAGCGGCAGTCCACCGTTCATAGCACTCACACTGTTACTTGTGGTGTTTTTTGGTTAATGTGACACAGAGTAAGTACTCATGTAACCACTCGTGTACCGGAGTCACTATCCTCATGATGAACTCACTGAACATCCTCTCGGGCTAGGGTTCTAATGAGCGTCAGTCAACCGTTCATAGCACTCACACTGTTACTGGCGGTGTTTTTTCGTTAATGTGACACACAGTAAGTACTCATATCACCACTCGTGTACCGGAGTCAGTATCCTCCTAAAGAACTCACTGAACATCCTCTCGGGCTAGGGTTCTAATGAGCGGCAGTCAACCGTTCATAGCACTCACACTGTTACTGGTGGTATTTTTTGGTTAATGTGACACACAGTAAGTACTCATGTCACCACTCGTGTACCGGAGTCACTATCCTCCTAACGAACTCACTGAACATCCTCTCGGGCTAGGGTTCTAATGAGCGGCAGTCAACCGTTCATAGCACTCACACTGTTACTGGCGGTATTTTTTGGTTAATGTGACACACAGTAAGTACTCATGTCACCACTCGTGTACCGGAGTCACTATCCTCCTAACGAACTCACTGAACATCCTCTCGGGCTAGGGTTCTAATGAGCGGCAGTCAACCGTTCATAGCACTCACACTGTTACAGGCGGTGTTTTTTTGGTTAAGTTGACACACAGTATGTAGTCAAGGTAGCTTTGGTGTACCAGAGTCACTATCCTCCTAACGAACTCACTGAACATCCTCTCGGGCTAGGGTTCTAATGAGCGCCAGTCAACCGTTCATAGCACTCACACTGTTATAGGCAGTGTTTTTTGGTTAAGGTGACACACAGTATGTAGTCAACGTAGCTTTGGTGTACCGGAGTCACTATCCTCCTAACGAACTCACTGAACATCCTCTCGGGCTAGGGTTCTAATGAGCGGCAGTCAACCGTTCATAGCACTCACACTGTTACAGGCGGTGTTTTTTGGTTAATGTGACACACAGTAAGTACTCATGTCACCATTCGTGTACCGGAGTCACTATCCTCATGACGAACTCACTTGACATCCTCTCGGGCTAGGGTTCTAATGAGCGCCAGTCAACCGTTCATAGCACTCACACTGTTACTGGCGGTGTTTTTTTGTTAAGGTGACACACAGTATGTAGTCAAGTTAGCTTTGGTGTACCGGAGTCACTATCCTCCTAACGAACTCACTGAATCCAGTTCGACCTAGGGTTGTACGGAGTGACACTCAACCATTCGTAGTACTGACGCTGTCACTTGCGGTGTTTACGGGCCTTGTGACACAGAGTATGTAGTCAAGTTAGCTTTGGTGTACCGGAGTCACTATCCTCCTAACGAACTCACTGAACATCCTCTCGGGCTAGGGTTCTAATGAGCGGCAGTCAACCATTCGTAGTACTGACGCTGTCACTCGCGGTGTTTACGGGCGCGGTGACACAGTATGTAGTGAAGTTTGCTGTTGGGTACCGGAGTCACTCCTCTTCTAACGAACTCACCGAATCAAGTTCGACCTAGGGTTGTACAGACTGACACCGATGCAGTATGGCAGAAGTCGCACTATGAATTTAGGTTGTTTGGGTTGAGTATGTACTCAATTCATCATGAAGCGTACCGGATTCACTATTCTCCTGATTTTATTACTAGAGTCACTTCTTGTCTTAAACTACTATTGTATTCATAACATTAAACGGTTTTGTTTTTAAATATCTATATTTATATAGTAGTCCAAAAATTATTATAATCTTCATTCCAACGATTAATACGTTAATGTAATCTTACAAAAATTATTGCAATATTTATTCCAACGAATAATATTTCAATGAAATATTAAAATCGTATTTAAAAAAATATTGAGTTTTCATTATTAGTAAACATCCTAATTTAATTTCTTATTCATTTGGCCACACATGTTTATTTGGACATAATATTAGGATATTTGTTGCTACATGTGATAACAATGGGAACAACATTTACCTTATTTAAATACATAATTTTTGTTTAACACAGTGAACCAATTCAGAACAAAACCGAGCATGCATATTGGTTCGAATTACGTTTTCCAAGGAAAAGTTAGTAGGGGGTTGGGTTTGTTGATATTACGTTTTTCAAGGGATTGAAAAAGTCAAATAAATAGCTTTAGGTTATTTGTAGCCGTACCTAGGGTTATATTGATTATTATTTTTAAATTTTTGTGAAGACTACACTCAACAATCACATCCACAAGTACTATATATACCCCTCTACCTCTCCTTACTCCTTCACAATTTCGTATTGTTTTCTATCCTAGACAACTCACTCCCTATATGTAGACGTGTGTATAATATATTAAAAAAATAAATTATGTATTGTTGTTGCACCAAAGTGAAGATGTGTAAACAGAAGGATTGGTATGCACTGCAACCGTGTGTTGTAGGTGCATCAAGGGAATTTCAGCAATTCAATCAATCATCTCATAACAAATTTCGGTAATAACTCAACTCTTTATGTCTATTTATTTCAATAGTATATTATTACAAATTGTTTCTTAAAAATTTGTTGTATGTGGTACATGTATATTCAGGAAATGTTGACGAAGGTTTAGGATGGGTGGAGTAGGGTGGAGGGAACTACTTCCAAAACGGCCACCCAGATATGTCACCCTACCGAACCTTAACCTCCCGAGTGGACAAGGCCACCGAGGAATGAGTGTTATTATATTTGACACAACGGTGCGCCAGACCCTTGAAGAAAAGATATGCGGGAGGCAAATGTCAGCGTTTTTTACAGCCTTAGGTCAAATTGCTTCCTCATGTAATAAGAGTCCCGATGTTATAGTATATGTACAAATTCATCTCAATACAATGTATGTTTACAGTATCAAATAATAATGATAATTAATCAATTTACGTACTAAAATAATTATGATAATTAATTGGTTGCATAATTTGTCTTTTATTTTTATTGGACGCTCAATCTGAAGATGTACATGGTTAACTGGTTTATATTAAATCCACTAATAAACAATACCAAAAATTAAACAACCGTATTTTACGGTATCTTGTCCCAATCAATGAGATATTAATTAATTATTAAAATCATTTTTTTTTAAGAAAACTGTACTAAAAAATATACATAAAATATTTGACTTAGATCAAAAAAATAAATAGTACTATAGTACTTGATTTTCTTTTTAATAAATTCTGTAATTTTATTAAGAACAGAATTAGTTAAATAATTTAATTATAGTAATAACAGATTTCTACGTAATTTTTATTTTAGGTTATTCTAGTGGATAGTACAACCTACTGATTTGACCGTATATGGAGTGATGGGAAAATATTATTAAAATGTTTATTATTTTAAAATACAAAAAAGGTCTTCCTCATTTATTTAAAATCGTTTTTTAGGGTTTCGAAGGATTTGTTGTTTACTTTAAGTGTTGAAATTATTATTTTATTGTAAAAACGTACTTGGCTGAGTTTTACATAGTTATATGTCACATCATATGTACTGTAGGAGATTTTATTAGCATAAGACAAAAATTAAGTTTCATTGATATTAACCCAGTCAAAATTCAAAATGTATATTTAAATTAAAACATTATTTTCATTCATATTGACTTCAAAGGTTTGTATATTTAAATAAATATTTTTTATTTTATTAAAGAAGGTAATACATCCTACACATGTCAACTGATTATTGGAAATTAGAATTCCAATACAAACTAATAATAATTTTTTTTTCTCACAAATTGTACTAATTTCTTACACGTATAAACTGAACCAAACCATAACAAAACCGGTCAATAGGTTGGTTCAAATTACGTCTTTCAAGGAAAATTTATTAGTTGGTTGGGTATGTTGAACTAACGGTTTTCAATGCATTGACAAAATCAGGTTTGTATTGGTCTCATATCACCCCATCTTTAGCCGTACCAGTTTGTATTAATTATTATTTTTTAATTTTTGAAAAGACTACACAACACAATCACATCCACAAGTACTATATATACCCCTCTACCTGTCCTTACTCCTTCATACCTCAATTTAGTATTGTTCTCTTTCCTAGAGAACTCACTCCCTTCCTGTACACATATGTGTAGGGATAATATATGAAAAAATAAATTATGTATTGTTGTTGCACCGAAGTGAAGATGTGTAAACAGAAGGATTGGTATGCACTACAACCGTGTGTTGTAGATGCATTAAGGAAATTTCAGCAATTCAATCAATCATCTCATAATAAATCTGGGTAATAACTGAACTATTTTTGTCTATTTATTTCAATAGTATATTATTACAAATTGATTCTTAGAAATTTGATGTACGTGCTCCATGTATATTCAGGTAATGTTGAAGAAGGGTTCGGACGGGTGGATTAGGCTGGACAGAACTACTTGAGACGCCGCCAAATATCCCATCCAACCGAACCTACCCAACCTCCCGCAGTCCACAAGGCCATCGAGGGATGAGTGTTATCATATTTGATACAGCCGTCGGTGCGCCAAACACTGGACCAAAATCGACACGCGGGGTGGAAAACTAAAGTCTTGAGTCAAATAAAGCATCATGTGATAACAGTACCGATATTATAGTATATCTCAATACAACCTACATTTTTCAGTGTAAAAAACATCCTAATTAATTTATTTTGGGATAGAACTATGTTATGTACAAATTCTGTTCTATTGTGTATGTCTTTGTAACTGTAAACTTAAATTTTATTTGGAATGGAACTATGTTGACCGAATATGTGCCATTGAGTTTCACTATTTCCAATAAGTTATGAACAACACTTGCAATGTCAGATTTTAAAAAATAATTCCATAATAAAATAAGTGGATGAGCTAGGGTTTTCAAAGTACATCGTACACCCTACTGTTGTCACCTTATACGGATTAATGGTACAAAGTTAGTAAAATAATGACATATAATTACTATCAAGTAATTAGTAATACCTTCGAAATTATTAATTATTATTTTTAAATATTATTTCATTTGAAATTTGAACTCACATCACCATTTGGTTGGGTTTTCCAAATGCCTTTTTCCAATGCATTGACAAAGTCATCTTCATTGATAGGTTGTACAGTCTAGTCAAATCAGGTTTTAAATGAAAATATTTAATATTAATTTTACCAACACGGATTCATAACATCTTCATGGTAATGGTAGTTGGGTGTTCACTTTAAATAGTGGAAATTTATAATGTTGAATACTTTATTGTAATCAAGATGTGAAAAATTGTAATGTGGTTCCCACAAATTAATTAGCAAATATATTTGGGACGTATTTCAATGTACGGCAGAAGCTGGATCTCCCATATCTCAATAAGTTCAAGTTTGAAAATAACGTACATCAATATATGTGCACAGTACTTGACATCGTAAATACAGTATGGTGCAATTATGTTTACTCAATATTTGAATTTAATGAGATAATTAGAATTTTTTGTCAAATGTAAACTATAATTTCGTACATATTTATTCGTAAAATACTTATTTTAATACAGTTTAAACCATTTCCTATTTAGGAGTTGTACTAAATTTGGACTACTACCCATTATTAATAGTCCACGTTCTTATATTGTTGGGAATTATTTCAAAATTGTCCAAATATTGTAATCTTCTTAACCAAGTACGGACTATTTCCTCTAATTTTAATTTCTACATACTCACTAAAAAAACCAATTGTTGTCTTATCAATATTTAATTTTCTGTCTACGTCCCACAGTGTACTCACTGACGTTAAATGGAATATTTCCTATACTTTAAATAACGTACGTCAGAGATGTCACAGTGTAACGTCAAATCAAACTCAGTACATGCAGATCTCATGGGATTCCCTGATTTGAGTTAATTAAGATACTATATGCAAACACGAAACCTACGTATATTACTTAAGGAGATTTAATATTTGTTGGGCTCTAATATACTAATATCACATTTTTGTTATTAAAATTTGGACAAATGAATTAGGTCAGCTTTAATACGATAGTAGTCCCTATGATAGTATTACCCAACAAAATTAACAAAACTAAGTTAATTAACTATGGTAGTGGTCCCAACAACGATTATGATGTGAAATTTTAATAAATTATTGACTACTGAAATGAGTGGATGTCATATCACATTTTTTATTTCACCATTTAAACCATGTACTTATTATTTCAAGATGGTGATGTGACATTTTTTTTTTACTTTAATTCTGGAAATTATTATTTAAATCATAAAACCGTACGTACTATTTTTTTTAATAGAAAAATGTCACATCACATAGTACTTTTTTTATATTACTTAGATTTTGTTTGGATTTGATTGACCTTCTCCTTCTATTAAAATTGGTTAACTAAATGGGTAAATTGGGATTTTTGAGATTGTCGTAAGTGGATATTACCATTGTCAAAATTTATTAACTATTAAATGGTTTAATTGGGAAAAAAAAATCCATTATTATTACATGAACCCAATCACGTGTACATCAACCAACCAAACCACTATATAAGTAAAGGTTAGGTTATACAAACTAAGCATTTTTTTTGAAACCCCGTTTTACTATTTCCTAAATCAAATGGACCCTTACCAAAACTTCAACCCCTTTGAAACAAGTCCTCCAAAATCCCCACCGCATCCTTTTTCTTCCACAAGACCCGTAGGTACACCGTCACGGAGTCCAAGACTCCGTTCAGCCTCCATGTCAGGGTGTCCTAACTGTGCAAGGCTCGAGTCTGTTCTCCACGAACACGGAAAGCTTATAAGGAAGGCTCATTCACGAGCCACGGAGGCCAAGCAGGAGTCGTACAAACTGGCGGAACACCTGTACCATACAGCCCACGCCATGCAAGAAGCCAACACTTTAAGACAAAAATTAGAGGGTATCATGGATGACATTCTCGACTACACCGAGGTGTCCATACCCCACTACCCACTTCATGTAAAACAAGAATCACCAATCACTACTCCAAGAGAAAGTCCTTCACGACCAAAGTCCACATTCAGAGACAATAGCCCTCCGTCTCAACGGAAGTTCCCTCAAGTTATAGAACTTGATTGAACATCCGTTCGGTTTCAATCGTGGTATTTTATATATATATAGTGTACTTTTGTTACAACTCATCTCATATGGCCGTTCTATCAACTTTTTGTTAGGCCATTTAATGAGATTGAAGAACTTACCTCCATTATATATATAGTTGTATGTAACTCTACTATATTATTTTAAGTCTATTTTCTTTCTGTTTGCAGTTGTGATTTCACAATGATTCACTTCACTTTTAATTCCAAAATTAATTAATGAGGAAAGTGACATTAATACTCCAAAATAAACCGAAGTACAGATTTCATAACAAATACTGATAGTACATTATAGCATCAAAATATAAAATAACATAACTTGGACACTAACACAGTGCATCATTTACTGTTTTTTGGAGAAGTATCCACTCCTCCTTTGTCCCCAACTTCTATATCATCTCCATTTCGGTCCTCACCTTTGTCATTCGAATCTTTCACATTGTCCTGTTCGGGTGATTTATTTGCACCAGAGCATTCACCCTCATCAAACAGTGAGCAAACAGAATTAAGGATAACCTCTTCATCATTATCATCATCAGAATCCCACATGCAGGGAAACTCATTAACACAGCAAAGTTCTCTAGCTTGCTGCCCATTGAAGCATTGTCCCGTCTCTCCATGTAGACATAAAGCAGAGAAAGCTTCTATGAAAGATTCATAACGAATTATTTTTATGGACGCATCAGAAGTAGTGTTTTTGCTTACAGCGTCTTCGTACCTACTATAGATACCTTCATTTGGTCCATTGAAAATAACCCAGTGTGGACCTGAACTCATACTTGATATATGTAATGCTAATAACTAAATTACAAGTTAATTTCTCTATAAACTTGATGCTGGATTGGAAAACGTCTCAAGTGTGTTATATAAGTCGTGGAGAATAACCCTATAGTACGTTTTTTAGTTAGCTGTACTCTATTGGGATGTACTCCATTGGGCACATCTGATGTGTCAAAAGAGGGGTGGTTAAATTTCTGAATTACACAGTTAAATACACGTGTAGGCGTACGTAGTATGGTCAAATGTCAACATTATTCATCAATCCCGTTTTCCCAGAAAACCTAATGTACTACGGTACTGTTCTAACGTACAACGACGGTTTAATTCATAAGAAGATGTAGGTGAAGGGCCCATTAATATCAGCCCAACATATATAAATGCCCAACATATATAAATGGGAGAAACTACCCATTCTACTAAAAAATGTCATCAATTCATACAAAAAAAAAAACATCCTTACTTTTCAATCTTTATTTTCCACAAATAAAAAAATGTACTATTACTTTTTTCCTGACGTACGAAGTGGTTTAATTCATTAAAAAAGGTTGGTAAAGGCCCATTCATATAAGCCCAACAATTTTAAATGTTACCACCAACCCATACAACTCAACAAAATATCTAAACCCAAAAATCATACAATAACATTATTTTCCAATTAGTTTATTCAAAAGTAAATGTAATTGTACTATTTTACTGTTGAAAAGTACGAAGAGAGTGGAATAGAGTTTCCAATATTTCAAAGGCCCATTAATATCAGCCCAACACACTTAAATGTGATCACCAACCCATATTACTCTACAATCTGAGGCATTCAATCTCATAAAATCTAATTTAAATCGACTCACCACTATCTTTCCCTTACTCTTCATCTCTAATTCTTGGATATCAATAACAATCGAACACTGTAACTCCACTCCAGTACATTAACGTCGAAGGAACAATTGGTTACTTATCAGTAAGTCCTTTTTTTTTATCTTTCTCGAAAACCATTCCTTACCTATTAACTTTATCATTTAATTTGTTAATTCAAACAGATACAATATGGAGGCCGAGTCTCAAGCAGAGAACATGAATGAGGAACAAACCTACGAATGGGAAAGCATAACAGCAGAGCTAAACATCACAAAACCAGTGAATGAGATTCAAATATGTGACGTCCTAGGCAAGAGTCTCGACAAACTGGGAAAATGGGAAGCATTCTACGAAATGTATGCGAAACGGATGGGTTTCGGCACAAGAAAAGATGATGTACGACGTTCTCACGGAGTCATCGTAATGCGCAGGTGGGTTTGTTGTTCCGAGGGTTACAAAAGAATCACAATAACGGAAAGACAAAGAAAAAAGAGACCTCATGATGTCACTAGAACCGGATGTCAGGCAGCATTACGTATTTTACTCACACAACCGTCTAACACTTGGAAATGCAAAGAGTTCAGCACAATACACAATCACGACCTCGCTTCATCAAGTGAGGTACAATTTTTGAGATCATACCGAGTAGTGTCCGATGGCTTGCTTGCCCAAGTTAGGTCGATGAACTCAGTTGGAATTAAAACTGCCAACATAATGTCTCATGTTGCTTTGCAAAGTGGAGGTTACGAGAGAATGCCATGTCAACTTCGAGATGTCTACAACAGGGTTGCTGGTGCCAAGCGAGAAGAAAAGATAGAGACGGACTCGGAAGGAGCGTTGGGATTTCTTGATTGTCTCGCAGAGAGGGATCCAAATTTCTTCGTTGTATATCAGGTGGACGAGGAGAATCGATTGGCTAACTTATTTTGGGCAGATGGAAACTCACGAGTCGACTATGTGGCTTTTGGGGATGTACTAGGGTTTGATACCACCTACATGACAAATGAGTACAATAAGCCTCTCACTGTTCTCATTGGCGTAAACCACCATTTCAACACATGCATCTTCGGGTTCGCTCTACTCCTCCACGAGAAGCTTCCATCCTATCGTTGGCTACTTCAAAAATTTCTCGAATGCCATGGAGATAAGAAGCCAAATGTTGTAGTTACTGACCAAGATGTGGCCATGAAACAGGCCATCATGGAACACATGCCTGATGTTACACACCGTCTATGTGCTTGGCATCTCAATACAAATGCTTCCAAAAAGGTTAAAGATCCGATCTTCTTGAAGATATTTAAAGATCTAATGTACAACTACTACGAGGAGGAGGATTTTGAAGCAAGATGGTTAGACGTCGTCGAAACCCAACAACTAACAGATAATGAATGGTGCCAAACAACATTCGACACAAGAAAACAGTGGGCAGAAACTTATTTAAGGGGTTCATTCGTTGCAGGAATGAGAACCACACAACGTTGCGAATCGATCAACTCAGCCCTAAAAAAATTTTTAGAGAAGAATTATTGCTTGCGTGAATTCGTAACAACCATAGATATGACAGTCTCAAAGCTCAGACACAACGAGACTGCAAATGACTTCAAAAGCAGATGCACTCGACCTCACCCACCTAATCCTACATGCTTGACCACGTACTACAACCAATGTGCTGAATTCTACACAAGAACTATGTACCACAAGGTTGCTGAGCAGCTTGATTTAGAGAATAATTATTTTGTCATAAGTCAGGAGCAAGAAGGAGAGTGGCAGATATACACCATTGGAAAGTTTCAGCATCCGGAAGTCCGATACCGAGTTCATTACTGTGAAGGCCAACGAGCACTACACTGTAGCTGCATGCTATATGAAAGTCAGGGGTACCCTTGTAGACATTTATGGGCTACAATGAAAAGATTAAACATCAGAAGAATACCTAATACTCTTCTCATGAAGCGATGGAGCAAATCCGCGAAGACAAATCTCCACCTACATTTTAACCCCCCGGCCCAAGAACAACAACACATTTATGAGATGGCTAGGTTTGGATCTCTCAGCTCATTAACTTATAACTTGACTTTCTATGCAGCAAAAACAGAGGATTCGTACACGCGTGCAAAGGAAGAGATTGAACGGCTAACTCTAATGTTCAAGGAAGAATTTGAGATGAGTTCCAATCCAGAAGGACAGACGCCACAACCTGGAAGATATCGTAACAACCCCAACATTATTAAAGACCCTGAAGTTGTGAGAACAAAGGGTACGGGAAATCCAAGGGAAGGACCGAACGGGGAGCAGATCCCAAGAAACTCAAGACATTGTCGCATTTGTCGCTCATCAGGCCATGATTATCGGCGGTGCCCAAACCGTCAACAGAATACTGGATCTCAGGGGCAACAGTCAGCACACAATCAACCAACAACTGACTCATTCAATGAACACTCCAATGCGTATTTCCCTGAACCGCCTTCCTCCACACAAGAATCATACTATGGTCATTCACATATATAACTAGCTATTTTTAACCGTTGATGTTTTAAGGTTTATGACTCTAGTTATTGCTTCAAAAACTCTACATTTATATACTTCATGTTATGTTTGCCGTGTTTAAGGTATTTATCTCAACAAATCTCAAATTTATAATTAATGAACAAATAAATTATTTTACCCAAGAAAATTCAATCTTATAAGGTCAAAATTTCCATAGTAATTAATTTTTTTTATACACAATAATAAAAATAAAAATAATACACCAACGTAAAACTCAATATATACCAACACATAATTTCATAATTTATAACAAATTATTCTTAACAATGTACTACGAAACAAAAATGAATGTACTCTGTACATGATATTTTGTACTCGGTACGTGATATTTTGTACACTAATTTTACTAAACAGCATGCATAAACAATTAATGTACTCGGTACGTGATATTTTGTACTCAACTACAATTCCAAAATTACATACATGATGTAAAATAAAAAAATAACCCCACTCCGACAACATGGACCCACTGCCTACAGTATATTTGTACAATTAACTGCCACGAACAGTAAAGCTATTGTACTTTTTTTTACTTTAACTGACGTGAACAGTAATTAAATTGTACCTTTTTATTTTTTAATTAAAAATACAAATTTACAACCGGTTACCAAACCTAGAATAACCGGTTGCCAACTTAATTAAATAATTAAAAATTATAACTATTCTAACGTGGGACCTACCTGCCGTACACGGATTCCATTCCGTGTTTTGCACATTTGGGCACAAAATCGGCTGGCTATATAGTTAGTTCCTTATTTGCTCCTTTGTAATAAAGTAGTCATATAAGAGATTAGTTAATTTCAATACGTTTCATGGATATCAATCTTACTATGAAATTCCAACAAACAAATTTTGCATTTATCTGTATATAGTACGTACGCAACTAATCAACCAAAACAAGAATTCTTGAAGTTGCCATTATCATATCATGAAATATTAATTAACAGTTAATTCTTTAATTAGGGTTTAAAATAATGATAGTGTTAGCTAATTGTGTGTCATACTCTGGTCTAGTCTTCTGTATATATGCACTTTGTCTTCGATTAATTGGTTCCGCCACAAAAATAAATAAATAAATAAAATAGTAGCAGGAAGAAAATATGCATCAATAGATGTGACAATTTTGTTGTTGATATCCTATATTTTAAGAAAATAATACAAATATGTTTTTATATATATATAACAAATATATTGCTTGTGTGGCCATGAGATTTTGGAGTAGAATTAAAAGTATCAAAACAACGTCCAGAAGTACTAAATATTACGTACTAAATGAACTTGTGATATAATGATGATGATTATCATGATCAGTTTAATTAATAGGGTTAGTAAAGAGTACTCCAAGCAATGACTAATTGACTTTTTAACTACATATATATTGCAATATTATTAGCGCAATCTATTATAGAAGAGCAATTAATTGTTGACACTTGACATATATATTCATAATTTTGTCTTTTCGCTAGGTGATTAAACTTGCCCCCAACTACTATTAATAAATTAAAAATAAAGAGGGAATTGTAGAATCATAATAAAATTAATTTAATTAATTTTGATAATATTTCTGGGAAAATATTCTTTTACTTTGTGAACACTCTAAAATTCAACTTGACCATGCAACACCTAATGCAGAGGCAGCAATAGGTCACCATTCTATCTCAATAGTACCAAAATATCACTACTCCACGCCTTAATTCCCAAGTTATAATTAAAATGCAAAATGCATGTAATGCAACTAAAATCCCTCTTAAGAAAAAGTATTTATTACCTAATGCTCCCTATATTAAGGCATTGTGTCTTGACTAACTTTATCCCATTACACTAAGGAGAGAAAGAGAGAAAGAGAGAGAGATGGGTACTTCTTCTTATGATGTTCTTCATTATCTTCCTTCAATGACAGCTTTGTTCTTTGGTTTGTATACAATTATGATGATGCCAGAGCTTGTCACATGCAGAACAAGGCATTACACGTTCAACGTACTAAACATTATTAATTATTTCTTTTGGTTTATTTTAAACCTTATTATGGTAATATATGTTTGTTAATGGTATTGTTATGTTTGTATTATGATAGATAAGGAACCAAACCGTGACAAGATTGTGCCATACGAAGACCATTATTTGTGTGAACAATAAATTTCCAGGCCCTCCATTAATAGCAAGAGAAGGAGATAGAGTTATTGTCAAGGTCGTCAATCATGTTTCCAACAATATTACCATACACTGGTAAGTATATATATAATAAAGGAAAATACTTACATATATAATGTGGGTTTTTCAAAATATATTTATACTTATATATAAAATGTGTACAATAGACATCACTACATCTATTCTCACAAAGACAAAGTACTAAAATATTAATATGATAATTTTTTTATAGTAAAACTTTTATACTAATAATGATATGTTCATATAAATAAATTACACACAAATTTAAAATACAGTTGCGGTAATTTCATTTCAAAAAATGATAGGCCCATCTAAAATGAATATGAGTAGTTGAAATATGTAAAATTCAAAATATTTAATTAGATCGATAATAATATATACTATATGCGATGATGCTAATACTATCTTCTTTGAAAGTTTTCCTAAGACGAATAGTAACAAGTTCCACTCAATTGAGCATTTAGTTTGTACTTAAGATATTTTTTTATTTTTAAAAAGCCTGACTATTATATAAATATATATTTTGTAGATTATTATAAAAGGTTTGAGAAATATGATGTAAAATTTACTTCCACAGCCACCAAGATAATATTTTATATTAGACAGCTAAACATATAGCAGTGGCTGTAGTTTAGTGGTGAGAATTCCACCGTGGAGGCCTGGGTTCGAATCTCAACAACCACAATCTGGTTTTTATTTCATTTTTAACTAAATTTTAGAAAACAGGCACGGAATTCGGCAACTGACGAGTGGATGGGCTGATGGACCGGCATACGTGACCCAATGCCCAATACAAACGGGTCAGAGTTATTCGTATAATTTCACCATCACGGGCCAGAGAGGTACTCTTCTTTGGCACGCTCACATCTCTTGGCTCAGATCCACTGTTTATGGGCCCATTATTATTCTTCCTAAGCGCAATGAATCTTACCCCTTTGCCAAGCCTTACAAGGAAGTACCGATTATATTAGGTATAATATTATCCTCTACATAAACTAAATTTATTTTAATGAAAAAAGAAAGAGATTTATATTAACATTTAATTATGGTGTGTATAGGAGAGTGGTTTAATGTAGACCCAGAAGCTGTGATTAACCAAGCACTTCAAACTGGAGGGGGACCCAATGTTTCGGATGCTTACACTATTAATGGCTTCCCTGGGCCATTGTACAATTGTTCATCATCTAATGGTACAATACGTAGAGATATATATATTGGCAAATTATATAGCATTACACTATTGCAAATAGTCAACAAAATTATTAATTGTGCATTGCCTTCTATTTTAAATTATAATGTATACATCAGTCCCAAAATGATGTTTTACTATATATATACAGACACATTCAAGCTGAGAGTGAAGCCAGGAAAGACATACCTACTCCGGTTGATTAACGCTGCACTTAATGATGAACTATTTTTCAGCATAGCAAATCACAGTTTCACCATTGTTGAAGTTGACGCTTCCTACACCAAACCCTACCAAACCACCACACTCCTCATCACCCCAGGCCAAACCACCAACATCCTACTCACCACCAAACCCTACTATCCCAACGCTACCTTCCTCATCGCTGCTAGCCCCTACTTCACTGGCTCCGGAACCCTCGACAACACCACCACAGCCGCCATACTCCAATATCACCGCCCACCCAACAGCACAACAAGTACTCAAAACCTCACCACTTACAAACCATCTCTCCCTCCTTTCAATGCCACCAAATTCGTCAACGTAACCCAATTCGTCGCCAACTTCACCAGCAGCCTACGTAGCTTGAACTCTGCTAAGTTCCCGGCAAATGTCCCTAAAACTGTGGAGAAGAAGTTTTTGTTCACCGTTGGACTCGGGACCAGCCCTTGTCCTAAGAACACCACGTGTCAAGGTCCCAATGGACAGAAGTTTGCCGCGTCAATCAACAATGTGTCTTTCGCGCTACCCTCGATGGCACTTCTGCAATCCTACTTTAACAAAAAGTCAGTCGGAGTTTACACGAGTGATTTTCCAGCAAACCCTGTTCAGCCATTTAATTACACTGGGACGCCGCCGAACAACACGATGGTGAGTAATGGGACCCGGTTGGTGGTGTTGGGGTTCAATGCGAGCGTTGAGGTGGTGATGCAAGACACGAGCATTGTGAGCGCAGAGAGCCACCCTCTTCATCTTCATGGGTTTAACTTTTTTGTGGTGGGTCAAGGGTTTGGGAACTTTGACCCGAACAAGGATCCAGCTAAGTTTAATCTAGTTGACCCGGTTGAGAGGAACACTGCTGGTGTTCCTTCCGGTGGTTGGCTCGCTATACGGTTCTTTGCAGACAATCCAGGTATATATACCATAAATTTTTAATCAAAATAAATGCTGCTTGGTTTTCTAAACAAGTTTTTTCTTTTAGTATAGCGTAATGATTTTTACAATCATATATTATCTTAATAGCTTAAAGGCAGGGCCGGCCATGAAACAAAGTGGGCCATAGGGAGCAAAAAAAAATTTGGGATTTTTTTAAGAATATACTAAATTAAGTAACTTTTTACAAAAATGACGTTTTTCTTAAAATGAAAACAAAATAACGTGTGACACGTACAAAGAGGGTGTGTTTTAAAAAATTGGGCCGAAAAAACTAGGATTACAAGCCCAATATACAAATCGTTAAAAATAGAAAATTACTATAAAAACGTCAACTACATATACGGAAACTTAACATAACAAAAGTAACGTCATTTTTGAAAATCATTGCCAAAATCAGGTGGCCCATGAAAATTTCTCAAAAAATTTTGGGCCCTTATATTAGAAAAAATATGGTATTTTTCAAAATTGGTAAAAAAAAATGTATAATTTTAAAAGAGAAAAAAAAAAATTTGGGCCCTGGGCTGGGTGGGCCCTAGGCACAGGCCTAGGCCGCCTATGCCCAGGGCCGGGCCTGCTTAAAGGTCTGAGTTCGAACCCATCACCTCTCCCTTTTTCCCATTCCTCCCTCACCACTAAGCTTGCTTGTTTTCTAAACAAGTTTACTGTTTTAAAAATAATTATATTGGTTTATTTTTAGGGAATTACCTTATATATTATTTTGTTTTAATTTTTTTTAAGGTTACGGTTTGAGTTTTTAAAGTCATTTCTTTAGTAATTTTTATGTGGGTTGCTATACGATTTTTGATTGCGATTTAGAGGTTGGTCCGCTAGTTGCAATAAATGTTTTATGTGAAATTCAAAAATAAAAATAAACTGTTATAAAATGTAAAAATAATAAAGTACCTTATTCTTGTTTGTATAGAAATGTTTAATTTTCAAAAAAATAAAAAATAAATAATACTTAGTAGATGAGGGTTTATCCCTTTAATTAATTATTTTCCTTTTAAAAAATCAAACTAATATTAACCAGAATTTATTGAATTAAAAGATAAAGAGTGAAAACCTATATAACGTCCATCAATATGAAATCAATGATGATATAATTTTTTTTTTTTTATATTTATGTATGTACATATGTGTAGCACTTGTATATATAGTTTTGAATTTTGGATTATTGCTGTATGGGTGTGCAGGAGTGTGGTTTATGCATTGTCATTTAGATATACACACGAGCTGGGGGCTAAGAATGGCATGGATTGTGTTGGACGGACCCAACCCTAATCAAAAGTTACCACCGCCGCCTTCTGATCTTCCAAAATGTTGACTTTAACTTTGACCAAATAATGGTCCGGACCATTTTCATCTTGAGTTTTCTTTTTTCGTTTTTATTTATTTATTATTTGTGTACACATGTTGATTGGTTGGTTGAGAAAATAATTCAAAATTATCATCAAATATTCTATATGCTTTGTAAATTCACGCATCATATTCATTCAATTTGATCTTGTTCGGTCATTCTAAATAAAAAATAAATTTAAGTAGTCAGTGTGGTACAAAATGAAGTAAATGAATGCTACACATTAAATTATACGCTAAGGGATACCTTAAGGTATAAAATATTACAAGATGAGACATACTACTATCAGGGCCGGTCCTGAAAATTTATGGGCCCAAGACGAATTAAATTTTGGGGCCCTCAAAAATATATCAAAAAAAGAGTGTCATGGGATTTGAATAGGCATGGCAAAAAGATCCATTCATTCGGATCGGATCAGTGATTCGATCCGACGGATCATTACTGATCCGAAACATTCGGATAGTTATTGGATCTTGGATCAGATCCGACCCGCCCCGCTTAAATTTTTTACGAATCGGATCTGACCCGATCCATTTTAAATTTTTTTTTTTTTTAAAAAAAAATTTACTTTTTAATATATATATATTTTTTTTTTAAAAAAAAAAGAAATTTGAATCTACCCTAAATTAAATCCCAATTTCACCAAATCTCATTTTCTTCTCCTCATTTTCCCGAGAAAATCCAAATTCCTCAAACACCCAGGTGTCTCTCGTCTGATTTTAGGGTTTCTTTCCGTAAAATCAAAACGTATTATGTTTCTCTCATCATCAGTTTATTGTCTTCCTCTCACGAACCCGGAACCACTGCACTCCACCTCTCCCACCGGGCGACCGGCCGCCAGTCTCACTGCATCGCCATTTCAGTTCAGATTTTTCTTCTTTTCAGGTACGTATTCTTTTTTTCGCATATCTAATGTCGGGTAGTTTCTGGAATCAAAGGGTAAGCTTTTCTGCCCATTTTTTTTTATCAAGGTTATTCTTCTTGGTTTTCTTCAAAATGTGTTCGTTGTTTCTCCTTTAGCTCATGTCATGTGCTGTCTTTGAACTTTGAAATACAATTAACTTTGTCTTTGAATTAGTCGATTTATTTATCTATTTCCAGTTTAATTTTTCAGTCATTGTTTAACAACTCATTTTACCATATTCGATCAGTATATTATCTTCTCCTATTGGAATCATCTTCTTGGACACACCTTATTTTCCTTATTATTCTCTATTCTATTTTAGGAAGGTTTCTCTGTTTTCATTCTTGTTCTTATTATTTGGGTTTCTATTTTGTCTAGGTGTTTGCATCATTGGATTCTACCTGCTTGATCAAATTGATTTTTTTTTTTTCGCTTTTCAAGGTAGGAGTTTTCTTTTTCTTTGTATTGTTTGCAACTTTGTTTTGTGTGGCTATACAAAAATTAATAATTTCATTGTGTTACGTATGGGTTTTGATTTGTGTTTCCATAAAAATGATAGTGTTTGGATATTTTTGTATAATTAACTTGTTTTCTTGTTGATCTTTTAGTTATATACACGAGTTGATTCTTTTATCATAATGATTCGGGAAACAGAAAAGTTGTTTTAAGATAAATTGTTTATTAATTGTAGGCTTATTTTATGACCAAACAGCATTATCATTTTAGTTTTATTTATTTTTTCAAGAATGTTGTCGATCTACAGTATTTCATTGTGAATTTAGTTTGTGTTATGTCTATTTTTATATTGAGTAATGGGTTATAGGAAGCAAAAGATGGATAAAAATTGGATGTATCTACAAGATAGGCAGAGTAAAGAATATGTTGATGGTGTCAAATCCTTTCTTGAGCTGGCCAAAGAGAGCACTCGACTGATGTTTTTATATTTCATTTGTCTCTGATGAAAATTTCCAATCTCAAAACTAAATAAAGAAATTGGAAAGTGGAAAGTGGAAAGTGGGTGAAATTTACGAGAAGGGTAAGGTTCTTTATAGGGTATGGATTTGTAGTAGAGAGAGAGAACCAAAAAATTGTCTCTGCATATGAAAATGCATGGCACAACAGTTTTACTCTGCCTTTATGTGATGAGTCATGACTCATCTACTCCATGCCAATTCAGTTGACTACGAACTCACTAATTAGCTTTGCAGTTTGTAGTTGACTGAGCTAACACTAATCACTTTCGCATTGTGATTTTAAGGGGAACCTAGTTGTTTTCTTCTCATTGTGAGAGTTGATTTATTTGTGATGACTAGGTATTGGTTTCTTAACTTGTACTAAGGAATTCCTTATACACATATCTTTCTCATTAATTTTGTAACTAACAATAATTTTTGGTGGGGATTTTTGTCCTTACTAGTAATATGGATCTCAGTATAGTTTTGAACTTGATCTTCTTATGACTGACTGACCCTCTGTTTATTCATCATCCGGTAGTCTTATATTTGTGATTAGGGAGATTTTAACTTACATCAATCATTTAACTTTTCGCTTAACCATTAATAAAGCTAGCTTTTTTTTTTGGTAAATGAAAGAAAAAAAAATGTTATTCGGTAAATGTTAATATACTGTGTTTAGTAGAAATATAAGCTCTATAATTGGTGTGACCACTTTTGATCTTGTAATACTAGCTAAAACTTTGCATATCCTTAGAAACTAATCGATACCCTTTAGGCTTTATCTATCACTATGCATGATTGCTGAATAAAATTTGACCATCTACTATTGCTTTGCTATTTATGGTGTTGAATTTTAAAGGTTTTTCCACTTTGTGCAGACTGATAGTGAAGTTGAGGTACAAGATCTGCTTGATAATCTTGGACTTAGAGATAAGCAACAATTTGTAAGTTTTCTTAGAATTATTAAAGGAATACACTATAATTATTAAAAAAAAATTATAAATTTAGATATAAAATATATTTTTTTTTTAAAAAAAAAAAAATGGGTCGGATCAGATCCGATCCGTATAAGACGGGTCGGATCAGATCCGATCCGAGTATCTGATCCAGCGGGGCGGGGCGGGGCAGATCCGTACATAACTGGATCAGGTCGGATCAGATCCGACCCGCTCCATTGACATTCCTAGATTTGAACCCATGACCTAGGACATTATGTCCTCCACCTCAACCAACTAAACTATAAATATTTGTTGTTTATATTACACTTAAATTTTACTTAAATAAAAGCCTAATAATTTTTTTTATTTTTTTATTTTGGGCCCCCGGAAAGTGTGGGCCCTAGGCACGGGCCTAGCCCGCCTATGCCTAGGGCCGGCCCTGACTCTCAGGTACCGATTTTGAGTTTTGAAATCGATTCTCTCTTTCTCTCTCTCTATTTTGTTGTTGGATATGATTTAGCCATTATCTATCAAATTCTATTTATTGAATATTATTTTTAGATTAGGAATTATTAAGAAAATATTTGTTTGTGAATAAACTAAGAATTATTTTAATTTTAAATATAGTTTCTCAAAATTTTTTTTATAATTAATTATCTGTATTAGTTTTATAATTAATTTTGTAATTATAAATAAAAAAAATATATACCTCTAAACAATAATGGGATTACTTTACAAAAACATCCTAATACAAACATACATAATCAAGGAAATCAAAGAATTATTTCCAATTGGAGAACAAAGTAGTTCTGCTGTAAAAATTATTCAAACTGTAAACTAAAGTAAATTTAAGTAATATTTGGAAATGATTTCAAGATGATCATCATATGTTATACCTTGCATTAAGTATACTAATGTACAGCTCAATTAACCAGAACCAAAGGCTCAGTTGCAGCTGACATACTCCATTTCTACATCTTGAATTATCTTCAAACAGTTATTTTCCTTTTAGAAAAAGATATAGTGGTCAAACATCTACAAACATGAATTTAAAATAAAAATATTCTGATATATATATATATATATATATCAAAATTTGCACTTCAAGAGATGTTAGTGAACTCATCCTTTAAATGGGAATACTCAAAATTCTCATATTTTTAAACCTACTGAGAATACCAATTCTAAATCCTTCACTAGTTGATAATTAATACTAAAAATTCTCTTAGTGGATTCATTCATCATGCAAGCTGTCATCTCACCCTTTTTTCCACACAGTAAAATGGTCAACTACTATATAGGATATAAAATATGGTTGACCTTAACAAGCTCAACAAGAGAGAATATTGGGAAAAAGAATCTTAGCATTGTATTTCTAACAAGCTCACCCAAATCACAACTTTTTCAGTTTTAACATTGTTTCGGCATAAATAACAACACTCTGTCTGCAACAGAACACACTGTTATCTCCACCATATCTCTCCAAAAAAATCTCAAATTATAGGATAAAAAAACAATTTGACTTAGTTAGGTAATGAAAAGAAATCTCTACGAAATAAAACTAAAATTTTACTTGTCATACAAAAAAACCAATTCTTAAACGGTCTGATGCAACTAAGAATAGACCTCAATATCCTCCTCATATTGAAATAAGATCACCATAATTTTGCATTGGAACTTGACAACCCGGAGTAATTTCTTCATGTTTTGAGTATAGCTTTATTATTTATTTTTATTTTTTTGTACATAATAGTCCTCATAGAACTCTAGCATATTGTAAACCAGAAGGCTAATATGGTTTCTCATTCAAACGAGTGAAAATTTTAGACTCACACACAACGACTTATTAATTCATTTCATTGCTCGCTCTAGGCTTACAGTCTGTCAAATTGCGAGAGCTGCAGTTACTTTGGCCACAGGACTATCGAAGAAGGCAGGGGCTGAGGCTACTCTATAGTTTACTTAATCACGTAAGCTTGATGGCTAGAATTTCGGGATTCGCGAGCCTTGGACCTAAGACCAAGAACTTTGTAGTTCTTAGGTGGATTGACATCATTCGTCTTTGGGGTATATTTCTACACAATGAGGGCTGTGGGAGGTACAGATGAGCTGCAAGTGGCCATAGATAAGTTTGAGGATCAGAAGAACAAGAAAGAGGTTGAACCAAATTTGCCATCTAAAGCTTAATAACATGTTTAATTGTACTTCGTTTGTTGTCTAAAACGGAAATAAGATTTTCTCGATACTCTTTCTTTACAATAAGCTTTTTTTGCTGGCGTAATATGTAATATTTCTTCATTAAATGTCTAACACTACAGAAATTTTGTTCACTTACATGCCAAGCACATATTATTTTTAACCTTGAACGTTGGTAAAGAGAGATTTCAAAGTTCAAACACAGTGAGTTTTATCAGGTTTGGATTTTAGATGGTTTATTTCTTATTTGGAACAAGGTTACTATTCTCAAACTAGTGAAAATATAAAGACTTATTAAAAGTAGATAAATCAGAGTCTGAAAACAATGGGAGGGTTAATGAAAGGTGTGTTCATAATAAATCTAACAATGGGAGGGTCTTTTGTTGCTTGCGACATCAACTAAAGACTATATTGAGTGACCCTGACCCTGCATTAGTCTAAGAAATCCTCATAAAATACTTATTGGAATTGCTCTAACTAATTTATTCTTCCAAGTGGTTTTGACAATTTTTTTTTTTTAAATAAAGTTGAGAGATGGTTATATTATCAACTTTCATGGGCTCTAGGACAGCTCTAGAAAAATTCCTGTTATATCTAATAATAAATTTTATGATTTTGGTTATATTATTATTTTTAATATTAACATTTCTATTACAATTTTTCAAAAATAAAAGTGATATTTATGTAAAGCCCATCCCAAATGTGATAACCAAAAGGATATTTATACAACCCCAAAGCGTATTATGATGATACCGTTTCTTTCTGGTTCTCTCTCCCAGTCTCACTCGATCGCTTTCTCACTAAACCCTAGAAATTTTATCAACAACCTGATCGCTGATCGGACATCGGAGAGCGGAGCGGAGGCGTTTTACTCTCGAGTCTGGATTTTGAGTTTTGAAATCGATTCTCTCTCTCTCTCTCTCTCTCTCTCTCTCTCTCTCTCTCTCTCTCTCTCTCTCTCTCTCTCTCTCTCTCTCTCTCTCTCTCTCTCTCTCTCTCTCTCTCTCTCTCTCTCTCTCTCTCTCTCTCTCTCTCTCTCTCTCTCTCTCTCTCTCTCTCTCTCTCTCTCTCTCTCTCTCTCTCTCTCTCTCTCTCTCTCTCTCTCTCTCTCTCTCTCTCTCTCTCTCTCTCTCTCTCTCTCTCTCTCTCTCTCTCTCTCTCTCTCTCTCTCTCTCTCTCTCTCTCTCTCTCTCTCTCTCTCTCTCTCTCTCTCTCTCTCTCTCTCTCTCTCTCTCTCTCTCTCTCTCTCTCTCTCTCTCTCTCTCTCTCTCTCTCTCTCTCTCTCTCTCTCTCTCTCTCTCTCTCTCTCTCTCTCTCTCTCTCTCTCTCTCTCTCTCTCTCTCTCTCTCTCTCTCTCTCTCTCTCTCTCTCTCTCTCTCTCTCTCTCTCTCTCTCTCTCTCTCTCTCTCTCTCTCTCTCTCTCTCTCTCTCTCTCTCTCTCTCTCTCTCTCTCTCTCTCTCTCTCTCTCTCTCTCTCTCTCTCTCTCTCTCTCTCTCTCTCTCTCTCTCTCTCTCTCTCTCTCTCTCTCTCTCTCTCTCTCTCTCTCTCTCTCTCTCTCTCTCTCTCTCTCTCTCTCTCTCTCTCTCTCTCTCTCTCTCTCTCTCTCTCTCTCTCTCTCTCTCTCTCTCTCTCTCTCTCTCTCTCTCTCTCTCTCTCTCTCTCTCTCTCTCTCTCTCTCTCTCTCTCTCTCTCTCTCTCTCTCTCTCTCTCTCTCTCTCTCTCTCTCTCTCTCTCTCTCTCTCTCTCTCTCTCTCTGTTTTGTTGTTGGATATGATTTAGCCATTATCTATCAAATTCTATACATTGAATATTATTCTTAGATTAGGAATTATTAAGAAAATATTTGTTTGTGAATAAATTAAGAATAATTTTAATTTTAAATATAGCTTCTCAAAATTCTTTTCATTTTTAATTTTCGTTTTAATTTTGTAATTGTTAATAAACAACATTATTATTATAAAAAGATACTAAAAACCTGAGTATGAGTATTTTATAAAGAAAATAAAATGAAAGCATAATAATAATTATTAAGTAAATTGACAATGTTCCTACAAAAACAATTTTAGGTATTTTTTTAAAAAACTTTTGTATTATGAAATAATTAACATGCATGTATAGAATAAATATAATTATATAAAAAAATATACCTCTAAACAATAATCGGATTACTTTACAAAAACATCCTAATACAAACATACATAATCAAGGAAATCAAAGAATTATTTTCAATTGGAGATGTAAACTAAAGTAAATTTAAGTAATATTTGGAAATGATTTCTTTTTTTTTTTTTTTTTTGAACATATATTTGGAAATGATTTCAAGGTGATCATCATATGTTATACTTTGCATTAAATATACTAATGTACGGCTCGATTAACGAGAACCAAAGGCTCGATTCTGCGAGTGATATGATATACTGGATACACATCTTGAAGTGGCATTCCACCAGTGTGTGTGAATTTTCTTTCAGTTTCTTCAATGGGGGGAAAGAAGAAAGAGAGGATCCGTAATCCGCGACCACTTCCTTGCCGATGACAATAAAGAGTCATTGCCTTCGAAGAAGCGTTCCAAATCTAATGAGAGCGGAAGCGGCATCGGATGGAAGAGAAGCTTATCTCTTCGGTATGAGCTCCAAGATACTCAGCGGCTGCGGCTCGACGGAGAGAGGTTGAGGACGAAGAGGTCCTTGCCCAAAACCCTAACAATTCCCTGCGGGTCGTCGAAGAGCCGGCCAAGGATGATGATGATGAAGTGGAAGATGATATTGATAATTTTTCTGGGTTCGATGAAACTCAGAGCCGCTATGGCGATTACGAGGTGAGTTTTTTTTTCCTCTTTCAGACCCATGTTTGAGTAGGGTTTCTTTGTTTCCAAAATTATATATATGTATGTTTATTATAATTATATGTATTGTTGCAGGAAATTGATGAAGAGGATGAGAAACTACTCGAGTTATTTATGTCAAAAGATGCAGTTCCACAACGTACTCTTGCTGACATTATTATTGCAAAGATTAAAGAGAAAGATGCTAATGTGTCTTCAGGTTGGACCATCACTACTCAACTTTAAAGAAGAAACTCAATGGATTTAATATGGTTTTCCCCCTTAATCTACATTTTCTAGAAATTTATGTTAACTCATTTGCATTTTTTTTTCTTTCCAAATTGCAGAAGTAAGGCCTATGCCTCAGTTGGATACCTCTATAATTGATTTGTACAAGGGGTATGCTTACTAATTACTTTTTTTATTATTATTTTATTTTTGAAATAAAGTTATTTATGTTCAGCTTCATGTACTCATGGCTAATGTCATATATAGTTATGCCATAGTGTTATTGAAGGTGAGTACGAACTTTGTTTATGCGAGACTTGGCAAGTTTCTTAGCAACTATACGGTGGTAAGATACCTAAGGCGTTTAAACACATACCTTCAACGATAAGCGGGAGGATATTACGTATTTGGCCAGAGCCCGAGAAGTGGTCCCCCAATGCAATGTATCAAGCTACAAGAATTTTCGCGTCCAATTTGGGTGTGAAGAGGGCAGAGCGCTTTTACAAGCTTGTCTTGTTGCCACGAGTCAGGGAAGATATTAAAAAGAATAAGCGTTTGCATTTTGCTTTGTATCAGTCTCAAAAAATGTGTTTACAAACCTGGTGCATTCTTTAAAGGAATACTATTTCCTCTGTGTGAGGTAAACAGACTATTCTTCAACTTATCAAGTGGCTGGGCTCCTAAGCAATTATTTTTTCCTAGTTCCTTTTTTGTTTTTGACAAAATTATTTTCTTCATTGGCAGTCAAGAACGTGCAATCTAAGGGAAGCTGTTATTATTGGGAGCATAATACAAAAAGTTTCAATTCCTCTTCTTCATTCAAGGTTTTTATATATTTTGTTGTGTTTTCAAAGTTGTCCCCTCCCCTTTACATAGAAAATTACTTTTCATTGGATATTTTAAACAAGCCTTTTATATGCTTTTGCAGTGTTGCATTGTTGAAGCTTGCTGATATGGAATATTGTGGTACGACAAGGTATTCCAATACATTTTACATATTACATTTTAGAACTAAAGCATTGTTGTATATTCTATAAGATGTGATAGCCATCAATGATTGTTTGTTGATCTGAAATGTGTTCCATATTTGACATTTCATATGTTGTTTGAAAAACGTCTTGACATTGTTGGGTCTAAAATACTTGCAGTTACTTTATAAAGCTCCTTTTGGAGAAAAAGTATGCTCTTCCATATCGGGCACTTGATGCTCTTGTTGCACATTTCGTGAGTTTTCGGATGACACAAGAATTATGCCTCTAATATGGCACCAATCGCTGCTTGCATTTGTGCAAAGGTATTCAAGCATTCTAGGAATTCCTCTTACTGTTTAACGTGTTCCGAGTAAGAGTTTGAGACTGGCAAAGTTATTGTTTCTCTTACAATTTGTTGGCGTTACTTACAGGTACAAGAATGAACTACAGAAGGAAGATAAAGTTAACCTGAGAGCTCTTCTTGAAAAGCAAAAGCATAAACTAGTGAGAAAGGAGTTTCATTTTTTCTATATTCAATTCTTTTCTTAACATAACTAAGATCAATATGTAATCTTTATTCTCTGGTTGAATGTAGGTTACTCCTGAGATTAGCAGGGAGCTAAATAATAGCCGCAATCGGGGTGAGAAGGAGGATGATCTTATGCTAATTGATATCCTTTGTCTGTTAGACTTTTATTTGGGCTTACATTATATTTTATTGGTTTTATTAAAACTTGGGTTGATTGGATAGTTCTTTCTTTGTATTAGCCCATGTTGTTGGTCATCAATTGTTAATGGGCTTAGCATACGTGTGTAAAGTCTAGGTGAAGCGAAGTGTGGGCTTTTCTAGTTGGTGAAGCCTTTGATGAGCAGCCCGGCCAACTAGGGTTTTGTAGCTAAGTCCCCTCCCTAACTCTATAAATACATATTGTCTCATCACAATTGTATACCTTTTGATAATCAGAGAAAATAAACTGCTTCTGATTTAGAGATCTAGGGAGGAAGACTTAGTTGATAGTATTGCACTATCGAATTGGAGTAAGCTTCTTGTGGATCAATCAGAGATAATTGCTATGGATCAATCAGGTACACATACCTAATTATTATATCTTATTATTGTGTTCTATGTTATATACAAATAGATCTTGGGTTAATTGTTAATTTATCTAACATGTGGTATCAGATTGCCTATTGTATATGATTTAGAACCTATAATTAGTATAATTAATTTGTATATGTTAATTATCCATAATTTCATATTAATTTCGTTATTATTTTATGTTGAATTTTTTGTTTTTAAATCTTAAAACTTTAGGGGTTTTGTTTATTATTAAATTCTCGTTCTATTGATATATTATATGCATGAAATCATTGTGTATATTAAGAGAATTTTAAATTTAAAGTTTTAGGGTTTATATGATTATAATATGAAATTATATTTTGTGTATTTTGATTTTATTGTTTTTGATCTAAAATTGATTATAGATAACTCATTATCAATTGTTTAAGAATGTTCCTACATAATTAATTTCGGATTTAAACTAAGATTAGCATTACAATTTTTTTTTGTTGTGTTCTTCAATTTTCGGATTGGTATTGTCTTGAAATCTAGAGATTTAACCTTTAATACCCAAAATTAGTAGCGTAGATCAATTAGAAATTCAATCCCGATCGAAACCCATCCAAAATCCCCACTTTTCGACGAATTTTTGGCCGGAAAACGATTCTGCGAACCGTGGCGGCAACCGGTCACGTGACCGGCTATTTGGACTGTCGGAGGTTGAAGGTGACTCCCAGCCGCGAAGCCCACTCGCGCAGGTGGCGCGTGGGGGCGCGTGGGGCCGGCTGGGATGTCCGTTTTCGACGATTTTTTTTTCAGCGTTACTAGAATTTAATTTCTGATTTTCTATGATTTTTAATTAATTTTTTGACTCCGTTTAATAATTATTATTATTTTAATGATAATTATGTAGTTAAAAAATTATTAAAAATATTTTTTGATAATTTTTTGAAATTTGTCAATCATAGAAAATTTTTTGAGTTTCTTCTCGTTCCATAAAACATAGTCACTCTCTTGTTTAATTTATCTTGACTATGTAGTCTCCACCAATTTTCTTATATTCACATCTTATGATTATTTGTTGTTCTAAATTTTAAAAACTTGATTGTTTGATACAAAAATAATGTGTTATGGTGGACACTTTATTTTTTGATTATCAATATAATAAAAGTAATCATATATCTCTTTTGGAAATTTGGTTGAAAATTATTCATTTTCAATGATTGTTTTATCACCAAATTTCACATGTTGAAGAAAATATTATATCTTTTGGTTGACTATATGTGTAATTACTTGCCCAAAGGTAGTATTTACATATATTAGTTCACATTCTATGAAGTGAGTTAATATTAAATGTATATATTTTAATTATTTGCCCAAAGGTAATAATTTAAATGTATAAATTTATTACTATGTTTTGCTTGAATTAATACATATTTTTAAGAAATTTATTTGCCCAAAGGAAATAAAATTCTTAAATGATATGTATTTTTTCTTTGTTGTTAACTTCATGAAGGTAGATCATGTGCGTGTTATATTCTCACCCCAAAGGGGAGTTTATAATGACCAGTTGACTCTACAATATTTTCTAATGCATTGCTCATATTGCTTATTCAAGTTTTAATTTTTTGGATTTTTCGGTCTCCTTTTTTGCGAACAACAATAACGTTTTTATCTGAATTCTGAATGCTTCCAACTTTAAGACATGGAAACGAGATGTGAAAATTACTTTAGGCATAATAGATTTGGACTTATGCCTTCGAGAAGAAAAACCTGCTGATCTTACTGACTCCAATACAACTGCCCAGAGAACTCATCATGCACAATGGGAAAAGTCAAGTCGTCTTAGTCTTCTTACTATGAAAAGATCCATTCCTGAACATCTATTGAGTGGTTTGCCAGACACTACAAATGCCAAAGAGTTTTTCAATGTTGTAGAAAAACTATATGACACTGGTGAAAACGCCGAAAATTTGGACATCTTATGGATGAAATGACAACCATTAAGTATGAGGAATTAAAAGGAGTGCGAGATTTTATTTTGCAATTTTTAATGTTCAGTCCAAGTTGAAAGATCATAATATTCCTCTTCCTGACTTTTACACCATTCTTCAAGTTCTTCATGAACTTCTTACTTCTTTTAGCTTTACCAAGACAACCTAAACACTTATAATAAAATATGGAGTGTTAGTAACCTTATTTCTCAGTATATAGCTGAAACAAGCAAGCTAATAGAATGAGAAGAATGAATCTTCTCACTTTGTTTCTCAACTCAAGCCCAACAAAGGATAAAGAAAATATGAAAAGAAGCAACCACAACCAGGGGCTAAGGGATCTCAGAAGATAAGTGAGAGGGAGTCAAAGCTTAAAGTGGCACTTATGTTAGAGTTGATGTTATCTATATTGGCACACTTATTCTTGAATTACAGTTTAGTGTTCAGATTGTTTTGAACAGTAATTTCTTGATTCCTACTTTTAAAGTAATTCAGTTTCGCTTCCGCTTATAGTTAAACAATGATTTTCTTTTCGTTTTGCCAATTATAGTGTTGACATTATGTTTGACTCCGAATAATTGGAAACTGTTTTTACTCTGATATTCTTTTCAAATTATCATTGACTTCCTTAGCTTCATTTTTCAATATTGTCAATATTGTGGATAAGAAATCTTATATTAAGATAACATCCTTATTATTCTGGCACGATAAATCGGGTCATATTTCTAAAGAAAGAATTGATCGATTACTTCTAGCTAAAATTCTTTCTCCTGTTGATGTTTCTGGTTGTGATACTTGTGCTGATTGTACTGGTGAAAAATTGACTAAGGTAAGAAAGCAGACTGCTAACTATAGTCACTCTTTATAAGAGATTATCCACAATGACATCAGTGAACCTTATTCCACCACATTGTGTAGAAACAAGTACTTTATAACTTTTATCGATATTTTTTTCTTCTTTCTTCTTATGGTCTCACCTACCTGATCAAAGACAATCCAACGCTTTTGATAAAGTCAAAATCTTTCGAAATGTTCTTGAGATATAATTGGGCAGAGTCATAAAATTTGTTCATTTTCATCGCGGAGGAGAATATTCTGGTTGTTATTCAGAATCTAAACAACACATGAGGCCTTTTGCTGAAAAATTTCCAGAAAATTGTGTAGTTTCTCAATACAATATGTTAGGTTCACTGAGCGAAATGGCGTTGTTGAAAGGAGAAATCGCACTCTCATGGATATGGTTAGAAGCATGATGAGTAGAACAAAGCTTCCAAAATTTTTATGGGGTGAAGCACTTATGACTGCAACTTATATTTTAAATCGTGTTCCCAGTAAATCTGTTCCCAAAATCCTTTTGAGTTGTGGATTGAGAGGAAGCCTAGTCTTAATCATCTTTGTGTATGTGGTTGTCCAGCTGAAGTACAGATTTATGATCCTAATTTGAAAAAGTTAGATCCGAGAACAAATCGTTGTTATTTCATTGGTTATCCAATGCGCTCAAAAGGATATCGCTTTTACTGTCCTACTCGTGGTACGCGAATTGTTGAATCTCAGACTGCTAAATTTCTGGAATTTGATGTTCTTTGAAAATATTCATTCACCATCTCTTGAAATGGGGGAGTCATCTAAAGGAATTTTTATTCCTATGTCTTTTTCAAGAGATGATAATAATAGCAGTCTTATTCTTACTCTAGTTGATAACGCTCCTATTGCTGATGAATATATTGCTCCTACTATCTAAGATGACGAGGGTCCTATTATTGATGATGAACCTATTATTGAAGAAGGTTTTGTTGTTGATGAGGGTCTTGTTATCAGAGAAATCTAATTGTGGAATATGTCATTCAAAATGATGGTCAATAAATAGAGGTTATTCCAGAAGTACCTCCTATATGGAGATCTCAAAGACAAAAGATGTCAATAAGGTGTGATGATAAATTTATTTACCTTGGAGAAGGTGAATGTGATCTTGGTCATTTTGTGGAACCTCTTACTTATAGTGAAGCACCCAATTGTCCACATTCTTCAAAATGGATAGAAGCTATGGATGATGAGATTAAGTTCATGGACAAACATAATGTATATGTGGAAGTTAGTTCTATTACCTGATGGTTTCAAACCAATAGGTTGTAAGTGGATTTTAAAAACTAAAAGGGATAAAAAGGGGACAGATTGAAAGGTTTAAAGCGCGTTTAGTGGCTAAAGGCTTTACTCAAAGAGAAGGTATTGATTACACTCAAAATTTTCTCACCTGTTTCCACTAAAGATTCATTCAGAATTATTATGGATTTAGTTGTGCATCAAATGATTGTTAAAACTATTGTTCTGAATGGAGAATTGAGTGAGCAAGTTTATATGTCTCAACTTAAAGGCTTCGAGGAAAATAGAAATGACAATTTAGTTTGCAAATTGAAATGATCTATTTATTGTCTCAAGCAAGCATCTCACCAGTGGTACTTGAAGTTTGACAAGGTTGTGACATCGTTTGGTTTCGTAGAGAACAAGTTTGATCAGTGTATTTATATGAAGATCAGTGGGAGTCGTTATATTTTTCTTGTTCTTTACGTAGATGACATTTTACTTGCCAGCAGTGATTTGTCACTACTAAATGAGACCAAAAATTTTCTGTCTTCCAATTTTGATATGAAAGATCTTGGAGAGGCATCCTATGTTTTGGGGATTGAGATCCATCGTGACAGGAATCGAAAAGTTCTTGGCTTATCTCAAGAAGCTTATATTAATCGTGTGCTCAAAAGGTTCAACATGGATTTATGTAAAGCTGGTTCTGTTCCTATTCTGAAAGGGGACAAGTTCACTAAGCAGCAATGTCCTAAGAACGACTTGGAAAGAGAAGCAATGAAGAATATCCCATATGCAAGTGCAGTAGGGAGTTTGATGTATGCTTAGGTTTGCACTAGACCTGATATTGCTTTCATGGTCGATGTTCTTAGGAGATATTTATCTGATCCTGGCCTTGATCATTGGGTTGCAGCCAAGAAAGTTTTGAGATATTTGCAAAGAACGAAGAGTTTTATGCTTGTGTATAAGCAGGTTGACAATCTTCGAGTTGTTGGTTATTCAGATTCAGATTTTGGTGGTTGTGTAGATGATTTAAAGTCAACTTCTGGCTATATTTTCACCTTGGCAGGTGCTGCTATTTCTTGGAAGAGTGTCAAACAGACTTTGATCACGTCATCTACTATGTATGCTGAGTTTGTTGCATGTTGGGGCATCTTTGCAAGCTTTGTGGCTGAAGAATTTTATTTCGGAGATACGAGTGGTTGATTCTATTTCCACACCTATGCTAATCTATTGTGATAATAATCTTTGTTTTCTTTTCAAAGAATAACAAGATTAGTAGTGCTTCTAAACACATGGAAATAAAGTATCTCCTTTGTCGGAGACTTGGTCAAGAAAGGAGAGATTGTTATTGAAAATTGCAAGACCGAGTCGATGTTAGGAGATCCTCTAACCAAACGGTTAAGTGTCGTCTTGTTTAATAAACATGTTGTTAATATGGGCATTTTAAAATCTTTTGATCTTTTGGGTTAGTGGGAGTTTTGTTTTCTGTTTGTTTTTAGAAATTATTATTTATAATTTTCTGAATAAAGTTATGAACTACATTTTATGTTTCAATATTTTTTATTATTGAATGGATATGTTTTCAATTATGTTTTGTTATATTCTCGAGAATGATTGAATTGAAAGCATGTGGTTCATATTGTTGTGATCATTGTCTTTTAAATTTATTTGCTTATTGACAATGATATGTTGTTGGCTTAATTCTTTAAGCAAGTTTAGTGACACTTACTTATTTTAAGTGGTGTATGTTTAATTTCACTGGCTTATTTATTAAGCATCACGGTATCAGTGAAATTGAGGACTGATAAGGATATTATGTTATTTTAAATTGATCACATGTTGAACATAATTCCTTACCACACTACTAGACTTATTGACCATGTCGATTTAATACTTTGGTATTTGTGATTATGAATGTCTTTTGTTGAGCTAAAAACAATATGACTGTCATAGTTCATTATCAAAGGTTAAATTGGACCGGTATGTTGAGATGCTATCAGAGAACTATCATTTTTTTTAAGTGGCCACAAATGTTTTCTTGTTGTTCAACCCATGAGTCGTTTTCAAACAAAATTATTTTGATATATAATATATATGTATTAAAATCAATGTAGCCCAAGTGGGAGAATGTTAGACTTTTATTTGGGCTTACATTATATTTTATTGGTTTTATTAAAACTTGGGTTGATTGGATAGTTCTTTGCTGTATTAGCCCATGATGTTGGTGATCAATTGTTAATGGGCTTAGCATCTGTGTGTAAAGTCTAGGTGAAGCAGAAGTGTGGGCTTTTCTAGTTGACTGAAGCCTTTGAAGAGCAGGCCCAGCCCAACTAGGGTTTTGTAGCTAAGTCCCCTCCCTAACTCTATAAATACATATTGTCTCATCACAATTGTATACCTTTTGATAATCAGAGAAAATAAACTGCTTCTGATTTAGAGATCTAGGGAGGAAGACTTAGTTGATAGTATTGCACTATCGAATTGGAGTAACTGCTGTGGATCAATCAGAGATAATTGCTATGGATCAATCAGGTACACATACCTAATTATTATATCTTATTATTGTGTTCTATGTTATATACAAATAGATCTTGGGTTAATTGTTAATTTATCTAACATTGTCTTGTTACAACTACTTTTTTTTTCTTAATTTTTTATTTTCGTCGAGCATGACTAAATAATTCAAGTGTCCCTATAGATTCAATGATGATACAATTTATTGTTTCCTTAACTTGAAATTACCTTCCCCTATTTCTGTGATCAATAAGACCATTGAAGAAGATAGGTTTGATATTCCAGAGGTTCCTATGGAGGAAGATTGATCAAAGTACTTGCCAAAGGTATTTTCTTACACTCCATTCTTGCAAGGCTCATTGTGTTTGCAGCATGAAAATTTCGTCAGAATTTAATCATGAAGATTTGTTAATAGATCTGTTAATGAGTGCACATTTCTCAAACTTGTTTCAGTTTCATTCACACAATGAGAGGGCACGTATTGCAGTGAAAATAGTTACGTCTGAAATGAACAAATTAAAAGATAGTGTGAACTACACACCCTTGAGAGACCGCAAGACCATCACGCAGTGTACCAGTCGTTAAAGACATTCACCCATGAGATGCTAGCAAGGCTTAGTTTATCGCTTTCACAGGAAATTTTTGATTGGATATGTTTTGTCATTTATATTTTGATCTTAACTCATCAAACATCATTTCATCATCATCCTAAGAATTTGTTTAATATTGAGTTTGAGATGAAGATGAAGTTTATTTAGAGGATCGGTTTTGTTTTTCTTTTTTTAAAGTGTTAATGTTTTTCTAGTACTAATTTTCCTTCAACTGTATAGTGTTCTTTATTTTAGTACTTGAAAAATATAAGACATGGATTTAAATTAATATTGACTTTGTATTTCATTTCTTTTAAATCTAATATTGATTACATGCAATTGTACCAATTTCTCTCTCACACACACACAGCAGTTTCAAAAATACTGAATTGAACCATTAAGAAGTGAGGAGGTTTTGAACCTGAGATATTGAAGGTCTTTCAATTTTGGCCTATTTTCATAGGAATTGAACCATTAAGAGAATCTGTCTAAATAAGTGATTACATATTTTGATTAGGGAGGAAAGAAAAGTTGTAAATCTGGTGAGATTGATAAGTATAATTAGGTCCCTTTAGTAAAGAAAATTTCCAGACTAAAAGGGACCTTATTATTCTTCTTTGAAGTTTAAGAATATTAACATCCTTAAACGGAGAGAATTGTAAAATATGTGTATTTCATATGATTAAATTGTTCATTTTTTGTTTGGCAATTTGCCCATGACCAAATTGACAATGTTCTTACAAAAATAATTTTAAGTATTTTTTAAAAACTTATGTATTATGATATAATTTGAACAATATTAACTATGGATGATTATTAAATAAATTTAATTATAAATATTAATTTTAAAAATATTAAATTATTAAATTTTGATTAAAGATGTATAATAAAAGAAAATGTTTGAATTAGCTACTTAATTAAAAAAATATTTTTTTACACTATATTAAAAAATATATTTATATACAAAATATTTAAATTAATTTACATTTTATTTTTACATTAGGAGATTCTTAGCCCCATTAGGGATTCCTAGATGGGAACTCCCGGCAAATTTTCCGTCCCCTACATTCCTAATTATATACTCTTCAACATATTTTTTTGTATTAATTTAGAAATATTAATTTTGTAATCAAAGTTATAGAATGTAATCTGTATTTATGTTGAGTAATTATTCTTTAAAGTATATGTTTTATTTAATAAAAATTCCTTATATCTAATAATAAATTTTATGATTTTGGTTATATTATTATTTTTAATATTAACATTTCTATTATAATTTTTCAAGAACAAAAGTGATATTTATGTAAAGCCCATCCCAAATGTGATAACAGAAAGGATATTTATACAACCCCAAAGCCTATTATGATGATACCGTTTCTTCTTGGTTCTCTCTCCCAGTCTAACTCGATCGCTTTCTCACTAAACCCTAGAAATATTATCAACAACTTGATCGCTGATCGGACATCGGAGCGGAGGCGTTTCACTCTCAGCAGGGCCGGCCCTGAAAATTTATAGGCCCAAGACGAATTAAATTTTGGGGCCCTCAAAAATATATCAAAAAAAGAGTGTCATGGGATTTGAACCCATGACCTAGGACATTATGTCCTCCACCTCAACCAACTAAACTATAAATATTTGTTGTTTATATTACACTTAAATTTTACTTAAATAAAAGCCTAATAATTTTTTTTTTATTTTTTTATTTTGGCCCCCGGAAAGTGTGGGCCCTAGGCACGGGCCTAGCCCGCCTATGCCTAGGGCCGGCCCTGACTCTCAGGTACCGATTTTGAGTTTTGAAATCGATTCTCTCTCTCTCTCTCACTCTCTCTCTCTCTCTCTATTTTGTTGTTGGATATGATTTAGCCATTATCTATCAAATTCTATTTATTGAATATTATTTTTAGATTAGGAATTATTAAGAAAATATTTGTTTGTGAATAAACTAAGAATTATTTTAATTTTAAATATAGTTTCTCAAAATTCTTTTTATAATTAAATATCTGTATTAGTTTTATAATTAATTTTGTAATTATAAATAAAAAAAATATATACCTCTAAACAATAATGGGATTACTTTACAAAAACATCCTAATACAAACATACATAATCAAGGAAATCAAAGAATTATTTCCAATTGGAGAACAAAGTAGTTCTGCTGTAAAAATTATTCAAACTGTAAACTAAAGTAAATTTAAGTAATATTTGGAAATGATTTCAAGATGATCATCATATGTTATACCTTGCATTAAGTATACTAATGTACAGCTCAATTAACCAGAACCAAAGGCTCAGTTGCAGCTGACATACTCCATTTCTACATCTTGAATTATCTTCAAACAGTTATTTTCCTTTTAGAAAAAGATATAGTGGTCAAACATCTACAAACATGAATTTAAAATAAAAATATTCTGATATATATATATATATATCAAAATTTGCACTTCAAGAGATGTTAGTGAACTCATCCTTTAAATGGGAATACTCAAAATTCTCATATTTTTAAACCTACTGAGAATACCAATTCTAAATCCTTCACTAGTTGATAATTAATACTAAAAATTCTCTTAGTGGATTCATTCATCATGCAAGCTGTCATCTCACCCTTTTTTCCACCTGTAAAATGGTCACTACTATATAGGATATAAAATATGGTTGACCTTAACAAGCTCAACAAGAGAGAATATTGGGAAAAAGAATCTTAGCATTGTATTTCTAACAAGCTCACCCAAATCACAACTTTTTCAGTTTTAACATTGTTTCGGCATAAATAACAACACTCTGTCTGCAACAGAACACACTGTTATCTCCACCATATCTCTCCAAAAAAATCTCAAATTATAGGATAAAAAAACAATTTGACTTAGTTAGGTAATGAAAAGAAATCTCTACGAAATAAAACTAAAATTTTACTTGTCATACAAAAAAACCAATTCTTAAACAGTACAATGCAACTAAGAATAGACCTCAATATCCTCCTCATATTGAAATAAGATCACCATAATTTTGCATTGGAACTTGACAACCCGGAGTAATTTCTTCATGTTTTGAGTATAGCTTTATTATTTATTTTTATTTTTTGTACATAATAGTCCTCATAGAACTCTAGCATATTGTAAACCAGAAGGCTAATATGGTTTCTCATTCAAACGAGTGAAAATTTTAGACTCACACACAACGACTTATTAATTCATTTCATTGCTCGCTCTAGGCTTACAGTCTGTCAAATCGCGAGAGCTGCAGTTACTTTGGCCACAGGACTATCGAAGAAGGCAGGGGCTGAGGCTACTCTATAGTTTACTTAATCACAAGAAGCTTGATGGCTAGAATTTCAGGATTCGCGAGCCTTGGACCTAAGACCAAGAACTTTGTAGTTGCCGGTGGATTGACATCATTCGTCTTTGGGGTATATTTCTACACAATGAGGGCTGTGGGAGGTACAGATGAGCTGCAAGTGGCCATAGATAAGTTTGAGGATCAGAAGAACAAGAAAGAGGTTGAACCAAATTTGCCATCAAAAGCTTAATAACATGTTTAATTGTACTTCGTTTGTTGTCTAAAACGGAAATAAGATTTTTCTCGATACTCTTTCTTTACAATAAGCTTTTTTTGCTGGCGTAATATGTAATATTTCTTCATTAAATGTCTAACACTACAGAAATTTTGTTCACTTTCATGCCAAGCACATATTATTTTTAACCTTGAACGTTGGTAAAGAGAGATTTCAAAGTTCAAACACAGTGAGTTTTATCAGGTTTGGATTTTAGATGGTTTATTTCTTATTTGGAACAAGGTTACTATTCTCAAACTAGTGAAAATATAAAGACTTATTAAGAGTAGATAAATCAGAGTCTGAAAACAATGGGAGAGGTGTGTTCATAATAATGATCAATCTAACAATGGGAGGGTCTTTTGTTGCTTGCGACATCAACTAAAGACTATATTGAGTGACCCTGACCCTGCATTAGTCTAAGAAATCCTCATAAAATACTTATTGGAATTGCTCTAACTAATTTATTCTTCCAAGTGGTTTTGACAATTTTTTTTTTTTAAATAAAGTTGAGAGATGGTTATATTATCAACTTTCATGGGCTCTAGGACAGCTCTAGAAAAATTCCTGTTATATCTAATAATAAATTTTATGATTTTGGTTATATTATTATTTTTAATATTAACATTTCTATTACAATTTTTCAAAAATAAAAGTGATATTTATGTAAAGCCCATCCCAAATGTGATAACCAAAAGGATATTTATACAACCCCAAAGCGTATTATGATGATACCGTTTCTTTCTGGTTCTCTCTCCCAGTCTCACTCGATCGCTTTCTCACTAAACCCTAGAAATTTTATCAACAACCTGATCGCTGATCGGACATCGGAGAGCGGAGCGGAGGCGTTTTACTCTCAGGTACCGTTTTTGAGTTTTGAAATCGATTCTCTCTCTCTCTCTCTCTCTCTCTCTCTCTCTCTCTCTCTCTCTCTCTCTCTCTCTCTCTCTCTCTCTCTCTCTCTCTCTCTCTCTCTCTCTCTCTCTCTCTCTCTCTCTCTCTCTCTCTCTCTCTCTCTCTCTCTCTGTTTTGTTGTTGGATATGATTTAGCCATTATCTATCAAATTCTATACATTGAATATTATTCTTAGATTAGGAATTATTAAGAAAATATTTGTTTGTGAATAAATTAAGAATAATTTTAATTTTAAATATAGCTTCTCAAAATTCTTTTCATTTTTAATTTTCGTTTTAATTTTGTAATTGTTAATAAACAACATTATTATTATAAAAAGATACTAAAAACCTGAGTATGAGTATTTTATAAAGAAAATAAAATGAAAGCATAATAATAATTATTAAGTAAATTGACAATGTTCCTACAAAAACAATTTTAGGTATTTTTTTAAAACTTTTGTATTATGAAATAATTAACATGCATGTATAGAATAGATATAATTATATAAAAAAATATACCTCTAAGCAATAATCGGATTACTTTACAAAAACATCCTAATACAAACATACATAATCAAGGAAATCAAAGAATTATTTTCAATTGGAGATGTAAACTAAAGTAAATTTAAGTAATATTTGGAAATGATTTCTTTCTTTTTTTTTTTTTGAACATATATTTGGAAATGATTTCAAGGTGATCATCATATGTTATACTTTGCATTAAATATACTAATGTACAGCTCAATTAACCAGAACCAAAGGCTCAGTTGCAGCTGATATGATATACTCCATACACATCTTGAAGTGGCATTCCACCAGTGTGTGTGAATTTTCTTTCAGTTTCTTCAATGGGGGGAAAGAAGAAAGAGAGGATCCAGAATCCGCAGCCCTTCCTTGCCGATGACAATAAAGAGTCATTGCCTTCGAAGAAGCGTTCCAAATCTAATGAGAGCCGGAAGCAGCATCAGATGGAAGAGAAGCTTATCTCTTCCGGTATGAGCTCCAAGATACTCAAAGCGGCTCTGGCTCAACAGAGAGAGGTTGAGGACGAAGAGGTCCTTGCCCAAAACCCTAACAATTCCCTACTGACTGTCGTCGAAGAGCCGGCCAAGGATGATGATGATGAAGTGGAAGATGATATTGATAATTTTTCTGGGTTCGATGAAACTCAGAGCCGCTATGGCGATTACGAGGTGAGTTTTTTTTTCCTCTTTCAGACCCATGTTTGAGTAGGGTTTCTTAGTTTCCAAAATTATATATATGTATGTTTATTATAATTATATGTATTGTTGCAGGAAATTGATGAAGAGGATGAGAAACTACTCGAGTTATTTATGTCAAAAGATGCAGTTCCACAACGTACTCTTGCTGACATTATTATTGCAAAGATTAAAGAGAAAGATGCTAATGTGTCTTCAGGTTGGACCATCACTACTCAACTTTAAAGAAGAAACTCAATGGATTTAATATGGTTTTTCCCCTTAATCTACATTTTCTAGAAATTTATGTTAACTCATTTGCATTTTTTTTTCTTTCCAAATTGCAGAAGTAAGGCCTATGCCTCAGTTGGATACCTCTATAATTGATTTGTACAAGGGGTATGCTTACTAATTACTTTTTTTATTATTATTTTATTTTTAAAATAAAGTTATTTATGTTCAGCTTCATGTACTCATGGCTAATGTCATATATAGTTATGCCATAGTGTTATTGAAGGTGAGTCTGAACCTGTTTTATGCAGACTTGGCAAGTTTCTTAGCAACTATACAGCTGGTAAGATACCTAAGGCGTTTAAACACATACCTTCAACGATAAACTGGGAGGATATTCTGTATTTGACCGAGCCCGAGAAGTGGTCCCCCAATGCAATGTATCAAGCTACAAGAATTTTCGCGTCCAATTTGGGTGTGAAGAGGGCAGAGCGCTTTTACAAGCTTGTCTTGTTGCCACGAGTCAGGGAAGATATTAAAAAGAATAAGCGTTTGCATTTTGCTTTGTATCAGTCTCTGAAAAAATGTGTTTACAAACCTGGTGCATTCTTTAAAGGAATACTATTTCCTCTGTGTGAGGTAAACAGACTATTCTTCAACTTATCAAGTGGTTGGGCTCCTAAGCAATTATTTTTTCCTAGTTCCTTTTTTGTTTTTGACAAAATTATTTTCTTCATTGGCAGTCAAGAACGTGCAATCTAAGGGAAGCTGTTATTATTGGGAGCATAATACAAAAAGTTTCAATTCCTCTTCTTCATTCAAGGTTTTTATATATTTTGTTGTGTTTTCAAAGTTGTCCCCTCCCCTTTACATAGAAAATTACTTTTCATTGGATATTTTAAACAAGCCTTTTATATGCTTTTGCAGTGTTGCATTGTTGAAGCTTGCTGATATGGAATATTGTGGTACGACAAGGTATTCCAATACATTTTACATATTACATTTTAGAACTAAAGCATTGTTGTATATTCTATAAGATGTGATAGCCATCAATGATTGTTTGTTGATCTGAAATGTGTTCCATATTTGACATTTCATATGTTGTTTGAAAAACGTCTTGACATTGTTGGGTCTAAAATACTTGCAGTTACTTTATAAAGCTCCTTTTGGAGAAAAAGTATGCTCTTCCATATCGGGCACTTGATGCTCTTGTTGCACATTTCGTGAGTTTTCGGATGACACAAGAATTATGCCTCTAATATGGCACCAATCGCTGCTTGCATTTGTGCAAAGGTATTCAAGCATTCTAGGAATTCCTCTTACTGTTTAACGTGTTCCGAGTAAGAGTTTGAGACTGGCAAAGTTATTGTTTCTCTTACAATTTGTTGGCGTTACTTACAGGTACAAGAATGAACTACAGAAGGAAGATAAAGTTAACCTGAGAGCTCTTCTTGAAAAGCAAAAGCATAAACTAGTGAGAAAGGAGTTTCATTTTTTCTATATTCAATTCTTTTCTTAACATAACTAAGATCAATATGTAATCTTTATTCTCTGGTTGAATGTAGGTTACTCCTGAGATTAGCAGGGAGCTAAATAATAGCCGCAATCGGGGAGAGAAGGAGGATGATCTTATGCTAATTGATATCCTTTGTCTGTTAGACTTTTATTTGGGCTTACATTATATTTTATTGGTTTTATTAAAACTTGGGTTGATTGGATAGTTCTTTGCTGTATTAGCCCATGTTGTTGGTGATCAATTGTTAATGGGCTTAGCATTTGTGTGTAAAGTCTAGGTGAAGCAGAAGTGTGGGCTTTTCTAGTTGACTGAAGCCTTTGATGAGCAGGCCCAGCCCAACTAGGGTTTTGTAGCTAAGTCCCCTCCCTAACTCTATAAATACATATTGTCTCATCACAATTGTATACCTTTTGATAATCAGAGAAAATAAACTGCTTCTGATTTAGAGATCTAGGGAGGAAGACTTAGTTGATAGTATTGCACTATCGAATTGGAGTAACTGCTGTGGATCAATCAGAGATAATTGCTATGGATCAATCAGGTACACATACCGAATTATTATATCTTATTATTGTGTTCTATGTTATATACAAATAGATCTTGGGTTAATTGTTAATTTATCTAACATGTGGTATCAGATTGCCTATTGTATATGATTTAGAACCTATAATTAGTATAATTAATTTGTATATGTTAATTATCCATAATTTCATATTAATTTCGTTATTATTTTATGTTGAATTTTTTGTTTTTAAATCTTAAAACTTTAGGGGTTTTGTTTATTATTAAATTCTCGTTCTATTGATATATTATATGCATGAAATCATTGTGTATATTAAGAGAATTTTAAATTTAAAGTTTTAGGGTTTATATGATTATAATATGAAATTATATTTTGTGTATTTTGATTTTATTGTTTTTGATCTAAAATTGATTATAGATAACTCATTATCAATTGTTTAAGAATGTTCTTACATAATTAATTTCGGATTTAAACTAAGATTAGCATTACAATTTTTTTTTGTTGTGTTCTTCAATTTTCGGATTGGTATTGTCTTGAAATCTAGAGATTTAACCTTTAATACCCAAAATTAGTAGCGTAGATCAATTAGAAATTCAATCCCGATCGAAACCCATCCAAAATCCCCACTTTTCGACGAATTTTTGGCCGGAAAACAGTTGCAGACCCGACTGGCCGAACCGGGTCACGTGACCCGAACTGCTGGACCTGCTGGAGGTTGAAGGTGACTCCCAGCCGCGAAGCCCACTCGCGCAGGTGGCGCGTGGGGGCGCGTGGGGCCGGCTGGGATGTCCGTTTTCGACGATTTTTTTTTTCAGCGTTATTAGAATTTAATTTCTGATTTTTCTATGATTTTTAATTAATTTTTTGACTCCGTTTAATAATTATTATTATTTTAATGATAATTATGTAGTTAAAAAATTATTAAAAATATTTTTTGATAATTTTTCGAAATTTGTCAATCATAGAAAATTTTTTGAGTTTCTTCTCGTTCCATAAAACATAGTCACTCTCTTGTTTAATTTATCTTGACTATGTAGTCTCCACCAATTTTCTTATATTCACATCTTATGATTATTTGTTGTTCTAAATTTTAAAAACTTGATTGTTTGATACAAAAATAATGTGTTATGGTGGACACTTTATTTTTTGATTATCAATATAATAAAAGCAATCATATATCTCTTTTGGAAATTTGGTTGAAAATTATTCATTTTCAATGATTGTTTTATCACCAAATTTCACATGTTGAAGAAAATATTATATCTTTTGGTTGACTATATGTGTAATTACTTGCCCAAAGGTAGTATTTACATATATTAGTTCACATTCCATGAAGTGAGTTAATATTAAATGTATATATTTTAATTATTTGCCCAAAGGTAATAATTTAAATGTATAAATTTATTACTATTTTTTGCTTGAATTAATACATATTTTTAAGAAATTTATTTGCCCAAAGGAAATAAAATTCTTAAATGATATGTATTTTTTCTTTGTTGTTAACTTCATGAAGGTAGATCATGTGCGTGTTATATTCTCACCCCAAAGGGGAGTTTATAATGACCAGTTGACTCTACAATATTTTCTAATGCATTGCTCATATTGCTTATTCAAGTTTTAATTTTTTGGATTTTTCGGTCTCCTTTCTGCGAACAACAATAACGTTTTTATCTGAATTCTGAATGCTTCCAACTTTAAGACATGGAAACGAGATGTGAAAATTACTTTAGGCATAATAGATTTGGACTTATGCCTTCGAGAAGAAAAACCTGCTGATCTTACTGACTCCAATACAACTGCCCAGAGAACTCATCATGCACAATGGGAAAAGTCAAGTCGTCTTAGTCTTCTTACTATGAAAAGATCCATTCCTGAACATCTATTGAGTGGTTTGCCAGACACTACAAATGCCAAAGAGTTTTTCAATGTTGTAGAAAAACTATATGACACTGGTGAAAACGCTGAAGCTGGACATCTTATGGATGAAATGACAACCATTAAGTATGAGGAATTAAAAGGAGTGCGAGATTTTATTTTGCAATTTTTAATGTTCAGTCCAAGTTGAAAGATCATAATATTCCTCTTCCTGACTTTTACACCATTCTTCAAGTTCTTCATGAACTTCTTACTTCTTTTAGCTTTACCAAGACAACCTAAACACTTATAATAAAATATGGAGTGTTAGTAACCTTATTTCTCAGTATATAGCTGAAACAAGCAAGCTAATAGAATGAGAAGAATGAATCTTCTCACTTTGTTTCTCAACTCAAGCCCAACAAAGGATAAAGAAAATATGAAAAGAAGCAACCACAACCAGGGGCTAAGGGATCTCAGAAGATAAGTGAGAGGGAGTCAAAGCTTAAAGTGGCACTTATGTTAGAGTTGATGTTATCTATATTGGCACACTTATTCTTGAATTACAGTTTAGTGTTCAGATTGTTTTGAACAGTAATTTCTTGATTCCTACTTTTAAAGTAATTCAGTTTCGCTTCCGCTTATAGTTAAACAATGATTTTCTTTTCGTTTTGCCAATTATAGTGTTGACATTATGTTTGACTCCGAATAATTGGAAACTGTTTTTACTCTGATATTCTTTTCAAATTATCATTGACTTCCTTAGCTTCATTTTTCAATATTGTGAATATTGTGGATAAGAAATCTTATATTAAGATAACATCCTTATTATTCTGGCACGATAAATCGGGTCATATTTCTAAAGAAAGAATTGATCGATTACTTCTAGCTAAAATTCTTTCTCCTGTTGATGTTTCTGGTTGTGATACTTGTGCTGATTGTACTGGTGAAAAATTGACTAAGATAAGAAAGCAGACTGCTAACTATAGTCACTCTTTATAAGAGATTATCCACAATGACATCAGTGAACCTTATTCCACCACATTGTGTAGAAACAAGTACTTTATAACTTTTATCGAATTTTTTTTCTTCTTTCTTCTTATGGTCTCACCTACCTGATCAAAGACAATCCAACGCTTTTGATAAAGTCAAAATCTTTCGAAATGTTCTTGAGATATAATTGGGCAGAGTCATAAAATTTGTTCATTTTTATCGCGGAGGAGAATATTCTGGTTGTTATTCAGAATCTAAACAACACATGAGGCCTTTTGCTGAAAAATTTCCAGAAAATTGTGTAGTTTCTCAATACAATATGTTAGGTTCACTGAGCGAAATGGCGTTGTTGAAAGGAGAAATCGCACTCTCATGGATATGGTTAGAAGCATGATGAGTAGAACAAAGCTTCCAAAATTTTTATGGGGTGAAGCACTTATGACTGCAACTTATATTTTAAATCGTGTTCCCAGTAAATCTGTTCCCAAAATCCTTTTGAGTTGTGGATTGAGAGGAAGCCTAGTCTTAATCATCTTTGTGTATGTGGTTGTCCAGCTGAAGTACAGATTTATGATCCTAATTTGAAAAAGTTAGATCCGAGAACAAATCGTTGTTATTTCATTGGTTATCCAATGCGCTCAAAAGGATATCGCTTTTATTGTCCTACTCGTGGTACGCGAATTGTTGAATCTCAGACTGCTAAATTTCTGGAATTTGATGTTGCTGAAAATATTCATTCACCATCTCTTGAAATGGGGGAGTCATCTAAAGGAATTTTTATTCCTATGTCTTTTTCAAGAGATGATAATAATAGCAGTCTTATTCTTACTCTAGTTGATAACACTCCTATTGCTGATGAATATATTGCTCCTACTATCTAAGATGACGAGGGTCCTACTATTGATGATGAACCTATTATTGAAGAAGGTTTTGTTGTTGATGAGGGTCTTGTTATCAGAGAAATCTAATTGTGGAATATGTCATTCAAAATGATGGTCAATAAATAGAGGTTATTCCAGAAGTACCTCCTATATGGAGATCTCAAAGACAAAAGATGTCAATAAGGTGTGATGATAAATTTATTTACCTTGGAGAAGGTGAATGTGATCTTGGTCATTTTGTGGAACCTCTTACTTATAGTGAAGCACCCAATTGTCCACATTCTTCAAAATGGATAGAAGCTATGGATGATGAGATTAAGTTCATGGACAAACATAATGTATATGTGGAAGTTAGTTCTATTACCTGATGGTTTCAAACCAATAGGTTGTAAGTGGATTTTAAAAACTAAAAGGGATAAAAAGGGGACAGATTGAAAGGTTTAAAGCGCGTTTAGTGGCTAAAGGCTTTACTCAAAGAGAAGGTATTGATTACACTCAAAATTTTCTCACCTGTTTCCACTAAAGATTCATTCAGAATTATTATGGATTTAGTTGTGCATCAAATGATTGTTAAAACTATTGTTCTGAATGGAGAATTGAGTGAGCAAGTTTATATGTCTCAACTTAAAGGCTTCGAGGAAAATAGAAATGACAATTTAGTTTGCAAATTGAAATGATCTATTTATTGTCTCAAGCAAGCATCTCACCAGTGGTACTTGAAGTTTGACAAGGTTGTGACATCGTTTGGTTTCGTAGAGAACAAGTTTGATCAGTGTATTTATATGAAGATCAGTGGGAGTCGTTATATTTTTCTTGTTCTTTACGTAGATGACATTTTACTTGCCAGCAGTGATTTGTCACTACTAAATGAGACCAAAAATTTTCTGTCTTCCAATTTTGATATGAAAGATCTTGGAGAGGCATCCTATGTTTTGGGGATTGAGATCCATCGTGACAGGAATCAAAAAGTTCTTGGCTTATCTCAAGAAGCTTATATTAATCGTGTGCTCAAAAGGTTCAACATGGATTTATGTAAAGCTGGTTCTGTTCCTATTCTGAAAGGGGACAAGTTCACTAAGCAGCAATGTCCTAAGAACGACTTGGAAAGAGAAGCAATGAAGAATATCCCATATGCAAGTGCAGTAGGGAGTTTGATGTATGCTTAGGTTTGCACTAGACCTGATATTGCTTTCATGGTCGATGTTCTTAGGAGATATTTATCTGATCATGGCCTTGATCATTGGGTTGCAGCCAAGAAAGTTTTGAGATATTTGCAAAGAACGAAGAGTTTTATGCTTGTGTATAAGCAGGTTGACAATCTTCGAGTTGTTGGTTATTCAGATTCAGATTTTGGTGGTTGTGTAGATGATTTAAAGTCAACTTCTGGCTATATTTTCACCTTGGCGAGTCTTTGCTATTTCTTGGAAGAGTGTCAAACAGACTTTGATCACGTCATCTACTATGTATGCTGAGTTTGTTGCATGTTATGGGGCATCTTTGCAAGCTTTGTGGCTGAAGAATTTTATTTCGGAGATACGAGTGGTTGATTCTATTTCCACACCTATGCTAATCTATTGTGATAATAATGCTGCTGTTTTCTTTTCAAAGAATAACAAGATTAGTAGTGCTTCTAAACACATGGAAATAAAGTATCTCACTGTCAGAGACTTGGTCAAGAAAGGAGACATTGTTATTGAAAATTGCAAGACCGAGTCGATGTTAGCTGATCCTCTAACCAAAGGGTTAAGTGCCGTGCTGTTTAATAAACATGTTGTTAATATGGGCATTTTAGAATCTTTTGATCTTTTGGGTTAGTGGGAGTTTTGTTTTCTGTTTGTTTTTAGAAATTATTATTTATAATTTTCTGAATAAAGTTATGAACTACATTTTATGTTTCAATATTTTTTATTATTGAATGGATATGTTTTCAATTATGTTTTGTTATATTCTCGAGAATGATTGAATTGAAAGCATGTGGTTCATATTGTTGTGATCATTGTCTTTTAAATTTATTTGCTTATTGACAATGATATGTTGTTGGCTTAATTCTTTAAGCAAGTTTAGTGACACTTACTTATTTTAAGTGGTGTATGTTTAATTTCACTGGCTTATTTATTAAGCATCACGGTATCAGTGAAATTGAGGACTGATAAGGATATTATGTTATTTTAAATTGATCACATGTTGAACATAATTCCTTACCACACTACTAGACTTATTGACCATGTCGATTTAATACTTTGGTATTTGTGATTATGAATGTCTTTTGTTGAGCTAAAAACAATATGACTGTCATAGTTCATTATCAAAGGTTAAATTGGACCGGTATGTTGAGAAAGGAGTTTCATTTTTTCTATATTCAATTCTTTTCTTAACATAACTAAGATCAATATGTAATCTTTATTCTCTGGTTGAATGTAGGTTACTCCTGAGATTAGCAGGGAGCTAAATAATAGCCGCAATCGGGGTGAGAAGGAGGATGATCTTATGCTAATTGATATCCTTTGTCTTGTTACAACTACTTTTTTTTTTCTTAATTTTTTATTTTCGTCGAGCATGACTAAATAATTCAAGTGTCCCTATAGATTCAATGATGATACAATTTATTGTTTCCTTAACTTGAAATTACCTTCCCCTATTTCTGTGATCAATAAGACCATTGAAGAAGATAGGTTTGATATTCCAGAGGTTCCTATGGAGGAAGATTGATCAAAGTACTTGCCAAAGGTATTTTCTTACACTCCATTCTTGCAAGGCTCATTGTGTTTGCAGCATGAAAATTTTGTCAGAATTTAATCATGAAGATTTGTTAATAGATCTGTTAATGAGTGCACATTTCTCAAACTTGTTTCAGTTTCATTCACACAATGAGAGGGCACGTATTGCAGTGAAAATAGTTACGTCTGAAATGAACAAATTAAAAGATAGTGTGAACTACACACCCTTGAGAGACCGCAAGACCATCACGCAGTGTACCAGTCGTTAAAGACATTCACCCATGAGATGCTAGCAAGGCTTAGTTTATCGCTTTCACAGGAAATTTTTGATTGGATATGTTTTGTCATTTATATTTTGATCTTAACTCATCAAACATCATTTCATCATCATCCTAAGAATTTGTTTAATATTGAGTTTGAGATGAAGATGAAGTTTATTTAGAGGATCGGTTTTGTTTTTCTTTTTTTAAAGTGTTAATGTTTCTCTAGTACTAATTTTCCTTCAACTGTATAGTGTTCTTTATTTTAGTACTTGAAAAATATAAGACATGGATTTAAATTAATATTGACTTTGTATTTCATTTCTTTTAAATCTAATATTGATTACATGCAATTGTACCAATTTCTCTCTCACACACACACAGCAGTTTCAAAAATACTGAATTGAACCATTAAGAAGTGAGGAGGTTTTGAACCTGAGATATTGAAGGTCTTTCAATTTTGGCCTATTTTCATAGGAATTGAACCATTAAGAGAATCTGTCTAAATAAGTGATTACATATTTTGATTAGGGAGGAAAGAAAAGTTGTAAATCTGGTGAGATTGATAAGTATAATTAGGTCCCTTTAGTAAAGAAAATTTCCAGACTAAAAGGGACCTTATTATTCTTGCTGAAGTTTAAGAATATTAACATCCTTAAACGGAGAGAATTGTAAAATATGTGTATTTCATATGATTAAATTGTTCATTTTTTGTTTGGCAATTTGCCCATGACCAAATTGACAATGTTCTTACAAAAATAATTTTAAGTATTTTTTAAAAACTTATGTATTATGATATAATTTGAACAATATTAACTATGGATGATTATTAAATAAATTTAATTATAAATATTAATTTTAAAAATATTAAATTATTAAATTTTGATTAAAGATGTATAATAAAAGAAAATGTTTGAATTAGCTACTTAATTAAAAAAATATTTTTTTACACTATATTAAAAAATATATTTATATACAAAATATTTAAATTAATTTACATTTTATTTTTACATTAGGAAATTCTTAGCCCCATTAGGGATTCCTAGATGGGAACTCCCGGCAAATTTTCCGTCCCCTACATTCCTAATTATATACTCTTCAACATATTTTTTTGTATTAATTTAGAAATATTAATTTTTTAATCAAAGTTATAGAATGTAATCTGTATTTATGTTGAGTAATTATTCTTTAAAGTATATGTTTTATTTAATAAAAATTCCTTATATCTAATAATAAATTTTATGATTTTGGTTATATTATTATTTTTAATATTAACATTTCTATTATAATTTTTCAAGAACAAAAGTGATATTTATGTAAAGCCCATCCCAAATGTGATAATAGAAAGGATATTTATACAACCCCAAAGCCTATTATGATGATACCGTTTCTTCTTGGTTCTCTCTCCCAGTCTAACTCGATCGCTTTCTCACTAAACCCTAGAAATATTATCAACAACTTGATCGCTGATCGGACATCGGAGCGGAGGCGTTTCACTCTCAGCAGGGCCGGCCCTGAAAATTTATGGGCCCAAGACGAATTAAATTTTGGGGCCCTCAAAAATATATCAAAAAAAGAGTGTCATGGGATTTGAACCCATGACCTAGGACATTATGTCCTCCACCTCAACCAACTAAACTATAAATATTTGTTGTTTATATTACACTTAAATTTTACTTAAATAAAAGCCTAATAATTTTTTTTTATTTTTTTATTTTGGGCCCCCGGAAAGTGTGGGCCCTAGGCACGGGCCTAGCCCGCCTATGCCTAGGGCCGGCCCTGACTCTCAGGTACCGATTTTGAGTTTTGAAATCGATTCTCTCTCTCTCTCTCTCTATTTTGTTGTTGGATATGATTTAGCCATTATCTACCAAATTCTATTTATTGAATATTATTTTTAGATTAGGAATTATTAAGAAAATATTTGTTTGTGAATAAACTAAGAATTATTTTAATTTTAAATATAGTTTCTCAAAATTCTTTTTATAATTAATTATCTGTATTAGTTTTATAATTAATTTTGTAATTATAAATAAAAAAAATATATACCTCTAAACAATAATGGGATTACTTTACAAAAACATCCTAATACAAACATACATAATCAAGGAAATCAAAGAATTATTTCCAATTGGAGAACAAAGTAGTTCTGCTGTAAAAATTATTCAAACTGTAAACTAAAGTAAATTTAAGTAATATTTGGAAATGATTTCAAGATGATCATCATATGTTATACCTTGCATTAAGTATACTAATGTACAGCTCAATTAACCAGAACCAAAGGCTCAGTTGCAGCTGACATACTCCATTTCTACATCTTGAATTATCTTCAAACAGTTATTTTCCTTTTAGAAAAAGATATAGTGGTCAAACATCTACAAACATGAATTTAAAATAAAAATATTCTGATATATATATATATATATATCAAAATTTGCACTTCAAGAGATGTTAGTGAACTCATCCTTTAAATGGGAATACTCAAAATTCTCATATTTTTAAACCTACTGAGAATACCAATTCTAAATCCTTCACTAGTTGATAATTAATACTAAAAATTCTCTTAGTGGATTCATTCATCATGCAAGCTGTCATCTCACCCTTTTTTCCACCTGTAAAATGGTCACTACTATATAGGATATAAAATATGGTTGACCTTAACAAGCTCAACAAGAGAGAATATTGGGAAAAAGAATCTTAGCATTGTATTTCTAACAAGCTCACCCAAATCACAACTTTTTCAGTTTTAACATTGTTTCGGCATAAATAACAACACTCTGTCTGCAACAGAACACACTGTTATCTCCACCATATCTCTCCAAAAAAATCTCAAATTATAGGATAAAAAAACAATTTGACTTAGTTAGGTAATGAAAAGAAATCTCTACGAAATAAAACTAAAATTTTACTTGTCATACAAAAAAACCAATTCTTAAACAGTACAATGCAACTAAGAATAGACCTCAATATCCTCCTCATATTGAAATAAGATCACCATAATTTTGCATTGGAACTTGACAACCCGGAGTAATTTCTTCATGTTTTGAGTATAGCTTTATTATTTATTTTTATTTTTTGTACATAATAGTCCTCATAGAACTCTAGCTTATTGTAAACCAGAAGGCTAATATGGTTTCTCATTCAAACGAGTGAAAATTTTAGACTCACACACAACGACTTATTAATTCATTTCATTGCTCGCTCTAGGCTTACAGTCTGTCAAATCGCGAGAGCTACAGTTACTTTGGCCACAGGACTATCGAAGAAGGCAGGGGCTGAGGCTACTCTATAGTTTACTTAATCACAAGAAGCTTGATGGCTAGAATTTCAGGATTCGCGAGCCTTGGACCTAAGACCAAGAACTTTGTAGTTGCCGGTGGATTGACATCATTCGTCTTTGGGGTATATTTCTACACAATGAGGGCTGTGGGAGGTACAGATGAGCTGCAAGTGGCCATAGATAAGTTTGAGGATCAGAAGAACAAGAAAGAGGTTGAACCAAATTTGCCATCTAAAGCTTAATAACATGTTTAATTGTACTCCGTTTGTTGTCTAAAACGGAAATAAGATTTTTCTCGATACTCTTTCTTTACAATAAGCTTTTTTTGCTGGCGTAATATGTAATATTTCTTCATTAAATGTCTAACACTACAGAAATTTTGTTCACTTACATGCCAAGCACATATTATTTTTAACCTTGAACGTTGGTAAAGAGAGATTTCAAAGTTCAAACACAGTGAGTTTTATCAGGTTTGGATTTTAGATGGTTTATTTCTTATTTGGAACAAGGTTACTATTCTCAAACTAGTGAAAATATAAAGACTTATTAAGAGTAGATAAATCAGAGTCTGAAAACAATGGGAGAGGTGTGTTCATAATAATGATCAATCTAACAATGGGAGGGTCTTTTGTTGCTTGCGACATCAACTAAAGACTATATTGAGTGACCCTGACCCTGCATTAGTCTAAGAAATCCTCATAAAATACTTATTGGAATTGCTCTAACTAATTTATTCTTCCAAGTGGTTTTGACAATTTTTTTTTTTTAAATAAAGTTGAGAGATGGTTATATTATCAACTTTCATGGGCTCTAGGACACCTCTAGAAAAATTCCTGTTATATCTAATAATAAATTTTATGATTTTGGTTATATTATTATTTTTAATATTAACATTTCTATTACAATTTTTCAAAAATAAAAGTGATATTTATGTAAAGCCCATCCCAAATGTGATAACCAAAAGGATATTTATACAACCCCAAAGCGTATTATGATGATACCGTTTCTTCCTGGTTCTCTCTCCCAGTCTCACTCGATCGCTTTCTCACTAAACCCTAGAAATTTTATCAACAACCTGATCGCTGATCGGACATCGGAGATCGGAGCGGAGGCGTTTTACTCTCAGGTACCGTTTTTGAGTTTTGAAATCGATTCTCTCTCTCTCTCTCTCTCTCTCTCTCTCTCTCTCTCTCTCTCTCTCTCTCTCTCTCTCTCTCTCTCTCTCTCTCTCTCTCTCTCTCTCTCTCTCTCTCTCTCTCTCTCTCTCTCTCTCTCTCTCTCTCTCTCTCTCTCTCTCTCTCTCTCTCTCTCTCTCTCTCTCTGTTTTGTTGTTGGATATGATTTAGCCATTATCTATCAAATTCTATACATTGAATATTATTCTTAGATTAGGAATTATTAAGAAAATATTTGTTTGTGAATAAATTAAGAATAATTTTAATTTTAAATATAGCTTCTCAAAATTCTTTTCATTTTTAATTTTCGTTTTAATTTTGTAATTGTTAATAAACAACATTATTATTATAAAAAGATACTAAAAACCTGAGTATGAGTATTTTATAAAGAAAATAAAATGAAAGCATAATAATAATTATTAAGTAAATTGACAATGTTCCTACAAAAACAATTTTAGGTATTTTTTTAAAAAACTTTTGTATTATGAAATAATTAACATGCATGTATAGAATAGATATAATTATATAAAAAAATATACCTCTAAACAATAATCAGATTACTTTACAAAAACATCCTAATACAAACATACATAATCAAGGAAATCAAAGAATTATTTTCAATTGGAGATGTAAACTAAAGTAAATTTAAGTAATATTTGGAAATGATTTCTTTTTTTTTTTTTTTTTTGAACATATATTTGGAAATGATTTCAAGGTGATCATCATATGTTATACTTTGCATTAAATATACCAATGTACAGCTCAATTAACCCGGGTGCACAATCCAGAATAAGGAGTTCCAATCACTAATCCCAATTGGATTCAAGGCTTTAACCAAGCTCTTCTCAATGTTTTTAGATATCAACCCAGGCACGTCCTTATGTATGTGATACACGAGTCCCGCTTCTGTTAAATGCCCATCCACTGCTCCATCTGAGTTTGGTATAAATTCTTGTGCAGCCGAAACCATTTCAAAGATCGGTCGTTCCCCGATTTCCTTATCTGGATCAGCACCCACAATGGTCGCAGAAGCTCCATCTCCAAACAAAGCTTGACCAACCATGCCATCAAAATAAGTTTAGTAAACAACATATTACAAATATTGATTCCGATTATTTTTTATTTATTCCGTTACATTTCTCTATTAATTTATTCCAATTCTGATTACGTACTGTATAGTTTACGTGCCATAAAATACTTAAAACGACACTTTTTTTTTTCTTTAGTTGAAAACACAAATCATTTATTTATTTACATTTTTACTAAAAACAATGCAAAAACAATAATGTAAACGTACATCAACATGCAACCAATTAAGAGTTTATTATATTTAATATTTTTAAACATATCCATATCAAGAATCAATCTAATTATATATTAATTGTTAAATCTTATTCAATTTAATATTTTTAAGCATACCCATTATATTCCTTAAGTTAATCTAATTTATATGTTAAACTTAAGTGAAAAATAAAAGTATATTAGGCAATCCACTCATAAAATTAAGTATATTTTAATAAAATATAATTAGGATAGTTTTGAGTATTGGATTAAAAAAAAAAGTATTTCTCAACTTATCCCAGTGCGCCTTTAGTATTGGGATAAGTTGAGGAATACCTCTTTTTTGTATCAATTAATCAAAAATACCTTCATATTTTATACAATTAAAATCTACCCACTTTTATGAGTGAATTGTCTAATATATCCTTACCTTTCACTTAAGTGTAATACATAATTTATATTTATGTAAAGGGTATAATAGACACATCATCTATAAAAGTGGGTATATCTTAAAAGAATATGAAAATAAAGGTAAAAATTAAAACAAATAAAGTAAAGTGGGTATACAATGCAATTTTCTCTTTAGGTATTTGAGTTAGCCCAATTGGGCCCAATTAGAATAGTAGACCCATAACGTGATATTATTAGGGTTCAGTACAGAGCTTCTCTCTCCATACTTCGCTCTCCGTTACTCTCCATCGGCACCGATCGGAGATGAGGGATTCCGTTTGCTAATAGGCCGTTCAGTGGTCCAAATCGGCTTCATTATCATCTCAGCTTCACTCACAGGTATGAGTTTGAGAAACAATGGTTTCTTGTAGCTTTCATCTATTTCTTCAAAGATTTCATTTTTCCATTTTCATAATCTTTTGATTTCTCGCCTTTCTGTATTTTTTTTCCTATGGTGTAATCTTGTTTATGAATCAATGCCTGTGTTTTGTTCTGATCAGTGAAAAATAAGCATTAGTTTGGTTTTGAAATGTGCTAATAATACACTGATTTGATTCTTTAAATATGTAAGGGTTGTTTATCTGAAATTTATTTCAGATTCTATTCGAGAGCTTCTTAGATTGACATTTACATGAAATTGTTGCAAACTGTGTAAGCATCTTTATGTATGAGTATGCAATTGTTCACTCAGTATGTATTTTATCTTTTTTTCTGTGGGAAAATGTGTGTTGAAAGCACAGAAATCTGTTTTAGATAGCCTTATTATGTCTTTGTTCATTTCTACTGAGTTTGTTGGATAAGTTGATAGATATGAAATCTAGAGACTAAATCTTCATTAATATTAAAGACATTATAGTTACAAAGTTCCAATTTTTAGTCTTTTAGAGATACTTGAAGATCTCCCAAAAGAGAGTTCATCTCTTCCCAAATAGAGGAATAATCAACCACCCTTAATCACTAGGCTCACTCAACTAAACCTGGGTCATCAGAGAACCACTCAACTCATAACTAACAAACTGTACAACACAACACATTATTAATCATAAGTAATTCTGTTCTTGCTATTAGTATTTGAGTATATTAGTTAGTTCATGAGAAGTTGAGTGTATTTTCTCCTGCAAATTTAAGAATGAATTCTACTAAAATGTTCAATTCCTTGAAATCCAACATCTAATAATAAATTATTCTTTAAAGTATATGTTTTATTTAATAAAAATTCCTGTTATATCTAATAATAAATTTTATGATTTTGGTTATATTATTATTTTTAATATTAACATTTCTATTATAATTTTTCAAAGGCTAATTAGTAATTTTTCTCCCTAAATTTTGACATGTACTAAATCGTGCCCCCTGAACTTTTTTGGCCGTTAAAAATTCTCCCGAACTATTGAGATTGTTAAATTTAAGGACTTTTGTCTAATTTTAGTAAAAAAATTCTAACATGGATGAATGTTCAAGAGGCATGATTTAGTACATATCAAAGTTTGAGGGACATGATTTGGTAGATATCAAAGTCTGGGGAGCATGATTTAGTATATATACGCACAATTTACTACATCTCAAAGTTCAGGAGAAAAATTACTAATTAGTCTTTTTCAAAAACAAAAGTGATATTTATGTAAAGCCCATCCCAAATGTGATAACAGAAAGGATATTTATACAACCCCAAAGCCTATTATGATGATACCGTTTCTTCTTGGTTCTCTTTCCCAGTCTAACTCGATCGCTTTCTCACTAAACCCTAGAAATATTATCAACAACCTGATCGCTGATCGGACATCGGAGCGGAGGTGTTTCACTCTCAGGTACCGATTTTGAGTTTTGAAATCGATTCTCTCTCTCTCTCTCTCTCTCTCTCTCTCTCTCTCTATTTTGTTGTTGGATATGATTTAGCCATTATCTATCAAATTCTATTTATTGACTATTATTTTTAGATTAGGAATTATTAAGAAAATATTTGTTTGTGAATAAACTAAGAATTCTTTTAATTTTAAATATAGCTTCTCAAAATTCTTTTTATAATTAATTTTAGTTTTAATTTTGTAATTGTTAATAAACAACACAACGACTAATTAGTAAAAATAAAAACGACTTATTAATTCAAACGAGTGAAAATTTTAGACTCACACACAACGACTTATTAATTCATTTCATTGCTCGCTCTAGGCTTACAGTCTGTCAAATCGTGAGAGCTGCAGTTACTTTGGCCACAAGACTATCGAAGAAGGCAGGGGCTGAGGCTACTCTATAGTTTACTTAATCACAAGAAGCTTGATGGCTAGAATTTCAGGATTCGCGAGCCTTGGACCTAAGACCAAGAACTTTGTAGTTGCCGGTGGATTGACATCATTCGTCTTTGGGGTATATTTCTACACAATGAGGGCTGTGGGAGGTACAGATGAGCTGCAAGTGGCCATAGATAAGTTTGAGGATCAGAAGAACAAGAAAGAGGTTGAACCAAATTTGCCATCTAAAGCTTAATAACATGTTTAATTGTACTCCGTTTGTTGTCTAAAACGGAAATAAGATTTTTCTCGATACTCTTTCTTTACAATAAGCTTTTTTTGCTGGCGTAATATGTAATATTTCTTCATTAAATGTCTAACACTACAGAAATTTTGTTCACTTACATGCCAAGCACATATTATTTTTAACCTTGAACGTTGGTAAAGAGAGATTTCAAAGTTCAAACACAGTGAGTTTTATCAGGTTTGGATTTTAGATGGTTTATTTCTTATTTGGAACAAGGTTACTATTCTCAAACTAGTGAAAATATAAAGACTTATTAAGAGTAGATAAATCAGAGTCTGAAAACAATGGGAGGGTTAATGAAAGGTGTGTTCATAATAATGATCAATCTAACAATGGGAGGGTCTTTTGTTGCTTGCGACATCAACTAAAGACTATATTGAGTGACCCTGACCCTGCATTAGTCTAAGAAATCCTCATAAAATACTTATTGGAATTGCTCTAACTAATTTATTCTTCCAAGTGGTTTTGACAATTTTTTTTTTTTTAAATAAAGTTGAGAGATGGTTATATTATCAACTTTCATGGGCTCTAGGACACCTCTAGAAAAATTCTTGTTATATCTAATAATAAATTTTATGATTTTGGTTATATTATTATTTTTAATATTAACATTTCTATTACAATTTTTCAAAAATAAAAGTGATATTTATGTAAAGCCCATCCCAAATGTGATAACCAAAAGGATATTTATACAACCCCAAAGCGTATTATGATGATACCGTTTCTTCCTGGTTCTCTCTCCCAGTCTCACTCGATCGCTTTCTCACTAAACCCTAGAAATTTTATCAACAACCTGATCGCTGATCGGACATCGGAGATCGGAGCGGAGGCGTTTTACTCTCAGGTACCGTTTTTGAGTTTTGAAATCGATTCTCTCTCTCTCTCTCTCTCTCTCTCTCTCTCTCTCTCTCTCTCTCTCTCTCTCTCTCTCTCTCTCTCTCTCTCTCTCTCTCTCTCTCTCTCTCTCTCTCTCTCTCTCTCTCTCTCTCTCTCTCTCTCTCTCTGTTTTGTTGTTGGATATGATTTAGCCATTATCTATCAAATTCTATACATTGAATATTATTCTTAGATTAGGAATTATTAAGAAAATATTTGTTTGTGAATAAATTAAGAATAATTTTAATTTTAAATATAGCTTCTCAAAATTCTTTTCATTTTTAATTTTCGTTTTAATTTTGTAATTGTTAATAAACAACATTATTATTATAAAAAGATACTAAAAACCTGAGTATGAGTATTTTATAACGAAAATAAAATGAAAGCATAATAATAATTATTAAGTAAATTGACAATGTTCCTACAAAAACAATTTTAGGTATTTTTTTTAAAAACTTTTGTATTATGAAATAATTAACATGCATGTATAGAATAGATATAATTATATAAAAAAATATACCTCTAAACAATAATCGGATTACTTTACAAAAACATCCTAATACAAACATACATAATCAAGGAAATCAAAGAATTATTTTCAATTGGAGATGTAAACTAAAGTTAATTTAAGTAATATTTGGAAATGATTTCTTTTTTTTTTTTTTTTTTTTGAACATATATTTGGAAATGATTTCAAGGTGATCATCATATGTTATACTTTGCATTAAATATACTAATGTACAGCTCAATTAACCAGAACCAAAGGCTCAGTTGCAGCTGATATGATATACTCCATACACATCTTGAAGTGGCATTCCACCAGTGTGTGTGAATTTTCTTTCAGTTTCTTCAATGGGGGGAAAGAAGAAAGAGAGGATCCAGAATCCGCAGCCCTTCCTTGCCGATGACAATAAAGAGTCATTGCCTTCGAAGAAGCGTTCCAAATCTAATGAGAGCCGGAAGCAGCATCAGATAGAAGAGAAGCTTATCTCTTCCGGTATGAGCTCCAAGATACTCAAAGCGGCTCTGGCTCAACAGAGAGAGGTTGAGGACAAAGAGGTCCTTGCCCAAAACCCTAACAATTCCCTACTGACTGTCGTCGAAGAGCCGGCCAAGGATGATGATGATGAAGTGGAAGATGATATTGATAATTTTTCTGGGTTCGATGAAACTCAGAGCCGCTATGGCGATTACGAGGTGAGTTTTTTTTTCCTCTTTCAGACCCATGTTTGAGTAGGGTTTCTTTGTTTCCAAAATTATATATATGTATGTTTATTATAATTATATGTATTGTTGCAGGAAATTGATGAAGAGGATGAGAAACTACTCGAGTTATTTATGTCAAAAGATGCAGTTCCACAACGTACTCTTGCTGACATTATTATTGCAAAGATTAAAGAGAAAGATGCTAATGTGTCTTCAGGTTGGATCATCACTACTCAACTTTAAAGAAGAAACTCAATGGATTTAATATGGTTTTTCCCCTTAATCTACATTTTCTAGAAATTTATGTTAACTCATTTGCATTTTTTTTTCTTTCCAAATTGCAGAAGTAAGGCCTATGCCTCAGTTGGATACCTCTATAATTGATTTGTACAAGGGGTATGCTTACTAATTACTTTTTTTATTATTATTTTATTTTTAAAATAAAATTATTTATGTTCAGCTTCATGTACTCATGGCTAATGTCATATATAGTTATGCCATAAGTGTTATTGAAGGTGAGTCTGAACCTGTTTTATGCAGACTTGGCAAGTTTCTTAGCAACTATACAGCTGGTAAGATACCTAAGGCGTTTAAACACATACATTTAACGATAAACTGGGAGGATATTCTGTATTTGACCGAGCCCGAGAAGTGGTCCCCCAATGCAATGTATCAAGCTACAAGAATTTTCGCGTCCAATTTGGGTGTGAAGAGGGCAGAGCGCTTTTACAAGCTTGTCTTGTTGCCACGAGTCAGGGAAGATATTAAAAAGAATAAGCGTTTGCATTTTGCTTTGTATCAGTCTCTGAAAAAATGTGTTTACAAACCTGGTGCATTCTTTAAAGGAATACTATTTCCTCTGTGTGAGGTAAACAGACTATTCTTCAACTTACCAAGTGGCTGGGCTCCTAAGCAATTATTTTTTCCTAGTTCCTTTTTTGTTTTTGACAAAATTATTTTCTTCATTGGCAGTCAAGAACGTGCAATCTAAGGGAAGCTGTTATTATTGGGAGCATAATACAAAAAGTTTCAATTCCTCTTCTTCATTCAAGGTTTTTATATATTTTGTTGTGTTTTCAAAGTTGTCCCCTCCCCTTTACATAGAAAATTACTTTTCATTGGATATTTTAAACAAGCCTTTTATATGCTTTTGCAGTGTTGCATTGTTGAAGCTTGCTGATATGGAATATTGTGGTACGACAAGGTATTCCAATACATTTTACATATTACATTTTAGAACTAAAGCATTGTTGTATATTCTATAAGATGTGATAGCCATCAATGATTGTTTGTTGATCTGAAATGTGTTCCATATTTGACATTTCATATGTTGTTTGAAAAACGTCTTGACATTGTTGGGTCTAAAATACTTGCAGTTACTTTATAAAGCTCCTTTTGGAGAAAAAGTATGCTCTTCCATATCGGGCACTTGATGCTCTTGTTGCACATTTCGTGAGTTTTCGGATGACACAAGAATTATGCCTCTAATATGGCACCAATCGCTGCTTGCATTTGTGCAAAGGTATTCAAGCATTCTAGGAATTCCTCTTACTGTTTAACGTGTTCCGAGTAAGAGTTTGAGACTGGCAAAGTTATTGTTTCTCTTACAATTTGTTGGCGTTACTTACAGGTACAAGAATGAACTACAGAAGGAAGATAAAGTTAACCTGAGAGCTCTTCTTGAAAAGCAAAAGCATAAACTAGTGAGAAAGGAGTTTCATTTTTTCTATATTCAATTCTTTTCTTAACATAACTAAGATCAATATGTAATCTTTATTCTCTGGTTGAATGTAGGTTACTCCTGAGATTAGCAGGGAGCTAAATAATAGCCGCAATCGGGGAGAGAAGGAGGATGATCTTATGCTAATTGATATCCTTTGTCTGTTAGACTTTTATTTGGGCTTACATTATATTTTATTGGTTTTATTAAAACTTGGGTTGATTGGATAGTTCTTTGCTGTATTAGCCCATGTTGTTGGTGATCAATTGTTAATGGGCTTAGCATTTGTGTGTAAAGTCTAGGTGAAGCAGAAGTGTGGGCTTTTCTAGTTGGATCGAAGCCTTTGATGAGCAGGCCCAGCCCAACTAGGGTTTTGTAGCTAAGTCCCCTCCCTAACTCTATAAATACATATTGTCTCATCACAATTGTATACCTTTTGATAATCAGAGAAAATAAACTGCTTCTGATTTAGAGATCTAGGGAGGAAGACTTAGTTGATAGTATTGCACTATCGAATTGGAGTAACTGCTGTGGATCAATCAGAGATAATTGCTATGGATCAATCAGGTACACATACCGAATTATTATATCTTATTATTGTGTTCTATGTTATATACAAATAGATCTTGGGTTAATTGTTAATTTATCTAACATGTGGTATCAGATTGCCTATTGTATATGATTTAGAACCTATAATTAGTATAATTAATTTGTATATGTTAATTATCCATAATTTCATATTAATTTCGTTATTATTTTATGTTGAATTTTTTGTTTTTAAATCTTAAAACTTTAGGGGTTTTGTTTATTATTAAATTCTCGTTCTATTGATATATTATATGCATGAAATCATTGTGTATATTAAGAGAATTTTAAATTTAAAGTTTTAGGGTTTATATGACTAAATAATAGCCGCAATCGGGGTGAGAAGGAGGATGATCTTATGCTAATTGATATCCTTTGTCTTGTTACAACTACTTTTTTTTTTCTTAATTTTTTATTTTCGTCGAGCATGACTAAATAATTCAAGTGTCCCTATAGATTCAATGATGATACAATTTATTGTTTCCTTAACTTGAAATTACCTTCCCCTATTTCTGTGATCAATAAGACCATTGAAGAAGATAGGTTTGATATTCCAGAGGTTCCTATGGAGGAAGATTGATCAAAGTACTTGCCAAAGGTATTTTCTTACACTCCATTCTTGCAAGGCTCATTGTGTTTGCAGCATGAAAATTTCGTCAGAATTTAATCATGAAGATTTGTTAATAGATCTGTTAATGAGTGCACATTTTTCAAACTTGTTTCAGTTTCATTCACACAATGAGAGGGCACGTATTGCAGTGAAAATAGTTACGTCTGAAATGAACAAATTAAAAGATAGTGTGAACTACACACCCTTGAGAGACCGCAAGACCATCACGCAGTGTACCAGTCGTTAAAGACATTCACCCATGAGATGCTAGCAAGGCTTAGTTTATCGCTTTCACAGGAAATTTTTGATTGGATATGTTTTGTCATTTATATTTTGATCTTAACTCATCAAACATCATTTCATCATCATCCTAAGAATTTGTTTAATATTGAGTTTGAGATGAAGATGAAGTTTATTTAGAGGATCGGTTTTGTTTTTCTTTTTTTAAAGTGTTAATGTTTCTCTAGTACTAATTTTCCTTCAACTGTATAGTGTTCTTTATTTTAGTACTTGAAAAATATAAGACATGGATTTAAATTAATATTGACTTTGTATTTCATTTCTTTTAAATCTAATATTGATTACATGCAATTGTACCAATTTCTCTCTCACACACACACACAGCAGTTTCAAAAATACTGAATTGAACCATTAAGAAGTGAGGAGGTTTTGAACCTGAGATATTGAAGGTCTTTCAATTTTGGCCTATTTTCATAGGAATTGAACCATTAAGAGAATCTGTCTAAATAAGTGATTACATATTTTGATTAGGGAGGAAAGAAAAGTTGTAAATCTGGTGAGATTGATAAGTATAATTAGGTCCCTTTAGTAAAGAAAATTTCCAGACTAAAAGGGACCTTATTATTCTTGCTGAAGTTTAAGAATATTAACATCCTTAAACGGAGAGAATTGTAAAATATGTGTATTTCATATGATTAAATTGTTCATTTTTTGTTTGGCAATTTGCCCATGACCAAATTGACAATGTTCTTACAAAAATAATTTTAAGTATTTTTTAAAAACTTATGTATTATGATATAATTTGAACAATATTAACTATGGATGATTATTAAATAAATTTAATTATAAATATTAATTTTAAAAATATTAAATTATTAAATTTTGATTAAAGATGTATAATAAAAGAAAATGTTTGAATTAGCTACTTAATTAAAAAAATATTTTTTTACACTATATTAAAAAATATATTTATATACAAAATATTTAAATTAATTTACATTTTATTTTTACATTAGGAGATTCTTAGCCCCATTAGGGATTCCTAGATGGGAACTCCCGGCAAATTTTCCGTCCCCTACATTCCTAATTATATACTCTTCAACATATTTTTTTGTATTAATTTAGAAATATTAATTTTGTAATCAAAGTTATAGAATGTAATCTGTATTTATGTTGAGTAATTATTCTTTAAAGTATATGTTTTATTTAATAAAAATTCCTTATATCTAATAATAAATTTTATGATTTTGGTTATATTATTATTTTTAATATTAACATTTCTATTATAATTTTTCAAGAACAAAAGTGATATTTATGTAAAGCCCATCCCAAATGTGATAACAGAAAGGATATTTATACAACCCCAAAGCCTATTATGATGATACCGTTTCTTCTTGGTTCTCTCTCCCAGTCTAACTCGATCGCTTTCTCACTAAACCCTAGAAATATTATCAACAACTTGATCGCTGATCGGACATCGGAGCGGAGGCGTTTCACTCTCAGCAGGGTCGGCCCTGAAAATTTATGGGCCCAAGACGAATTAAATTTTGGGGCCCTCAAAAATATATCAAAAAAAGAGTGTCATGGGATTTGAACCCATGACCTAGGACATTATGTCCTCCACCTCAACCAACTAAACTATAAATATTTGTTGTTTATATTACACTTAAATTTTACTTAAATAAAAGCTTAATAATTTTTTTTTTATTTTTTTATTTTGGGCCCCCGGAAAGTGTGGGCCCTAGGCACGGGCCTAGCCCGCCTATGCCTAGGGCCGGCCCTGACTACTATTGAGATAATTTAATATGGAGTGTTATACATCTTAATTTAATAAATAATATATAAAAAAGCACTAATCAATCATAATATACCATATCATGTTATTTGACTCCTTAAAATATATAATAGTAATGGAAAAAAATCACCTGTCCCCAATATGCTATCTCCACCCTGTCCCACCAATTAATTACAGCCACCTCATTAATTTAATTTAATTATTCAATATAAATTATGTTAACCTTAACAGCTAAATTAACAGAATTAGCATTCTCTCCCACATTAATTGCTAACTTTTCTCTTTCCAAGAATATAAAAAGTCTTTTATTAATTAACCTCCAACATTATAAAAATTTAAGTATATATATAATCCTACATTTTATAATATTAATTTATTAAATATCTTTCATAATCAAATATCTTTTTTTGATTTCTTCTTCAAAACATTCTTTCATTTTCTTCTGCGATCTTTGGAGAGAATAAAAAAGGTAAGTATAATATGCTATAGATATTATAAATTGTATTGATATTTATTAATTTCTACTAATAAAATAAAATATTCTATCAAAATATTTTTTTATTGTTTTTACTGTATAATAACAATAAGATTTATCTTCTTCATTTGTTTTTTTATGCACTGAGTAATATAGTTGGATTAGACATAATTAAGGGCAAGGAGGAGGGATGTTCTGCTGTACAGGGGCCATGACTCCCTCATCTTTCTATGAAATATATACATATATACAATATGTTATAGCTCCCTCGTTTATATATATATATATTATCAAATTTATTTTGACTTTTTAATTTAACTTTTCTATTGCAACTTCTATAAATATAATATAATATTATATTAAAAGAAAGTGTCAAATCAATTCTTATTTTAATGAAAAGATAAATTACTTAACTAAACAAATGTTTAAAAGTAATATAAGAATTAAAAAGTGTAATAAAAATTCTATATTTTATTTTCTCATTTATTAAAAAACTAAGCCACTAAACTATTTTAATTTTTTTTGGTTCCTAGCATTAGTCACAATTAAACTATACTCGGTAAACCCACAATATAACTTTCACTTTTATCTTTTTACTTATAAAAATAAATGAAATGAGATTGGATAGATGAACGGAATGGAGTTGGAAATGGGGTTGTATTTAATATGTATTAGAAGTTTAGTTTCTTTTTAAGACATTTTTGTTTTTGTTAGAATTTTTAAAGCTCTTGAACTACTTGATTTGCACTATATATTGTGGGAATGTTGTTTAAATTTTGTTTTTCTTTTAGCAAGAGTTCAAACTCTGATTTTTTTTTTTATATTTCATCCATAGCATCTTTGAAGCATATAGATAAGTATATATATAAATATATATTCTACAAACAAAATACGTATGTTTTCTTTATTTGATATAGAGTTAGTAAAATATATTCTATGTTTATATACATTATCTTCTATTAATGATATATATATATATATTTAACATATGATTTTTTTTTTCTTTCTAATTTAGAGATAATGAATATTGATGCAAACGAAGTGGAAGAAAATATTAAAAATCAAGAGAATAAAGATCAAGAAGCTACAATCGACCATGCCATAAAAATTAAACAGATTCATTCTAACATTCCTGATGAAGAGATACCAAAGGTTAGTATGGAATTTGAAACCGAAGAACAAGCTTACAATTTTTATAATGTTTATGCTTATAAAGTTGGTTTTAGCATTCGAAGAAGTAAAAGTCATAAGGATAATGAAGATGGAAAAATAAAAAATAGAACATTTTGTTGCTCATGTGAAGGCTTTCGCGAGAAAGATAGACGATATGATAATGTAAAATGTCATCGTGCTGCAACAAGGTTTGGTTGTTTGGCGAGGATGAAGATAAAACTTCATCAATTCGGAAAATATCACGTTGTTGAATTCAATGCAGAGCATACACATGTGACTTCAAGCCCTAGTAAGAGCCACTTACATAGGTCTCAAAGAAGAATAACTCCTGCTCAAGCATCTGAAATTGAATTGGCAGAGAATTCAGGAATTGCTCCTAAAGCCAGTATGGAACTAATGATGAGGCGAGCCGGTGGACATGAAAATCTTGGATTTATTTTGGAAGATTGTCGGAATTACATACGCACCAAAAGAACAATTCAAATGCGCGTAGGAGATACAGGTGGTGTTCTTGAATATCTTCAAAAGATGAAGTCAAAAGATTCTAATTTCTTTTAGGCAATGCAAGCAGACACAGATGATTTATTAACAAATATATTTTGGGTAGATGCACGAATGAAGGAATCATATCATAATTTTGGTGATGTTGTTAGTTTTGACACAACCTACCGAAAAAATCATGATTGTCGACCTTTTGCTATGTTTGTTGGGGTAAATAATCATAAACAAACGACTGTATTTGGGGCTGCATTGTTATATGATGAAATTGCTGAGACGTTTATGTGGTTATTTGATAATAGAAGCAATGTCTGGAAAAAAAACCAAAAACTATTCTTACCGGTCAAGAAGCAGCAATGGCAAAAGCATTAAGATCCCAATGGCCAGAAACTTGTCATCGCTTATGTATTTGGCATATGTATCAAAATGCAGCAAAACACTTGAGTAGTGTTTTTGAAAGATTTCGTGAGTTTGCAACTGATTTTGGAAATTGCATTTATGAATATGATGAAGAATGTGAATTCATTGAGGCTTGGGGGAACATGCTTGGGAAATATAATCTTGAAAATAATGAATGGTTGGCACAACAGTTCAAACTGAAGGAGAAATGGGCTTTGGTATATGGAAGAGAGGCTTTTTGTGCAAATATGACTACTACTCAACGAAGTGAAAGCATGAATAATGTACTTAAAAAGTATGTTAGCTATCAACACACTATGTTGCAGTTTTTTCAACATTTTGAGAGGTTGATCGATGATCGTCGTTATGAAGAGTTAAAAGCAGACTTTAAAGTTAGCCAACGTAATTTAGCACCATCACTTCCAATTGAAATTTTGAATCATGCAGCAACTGAATACACCCCTGCAGTGTTGAGAATGTTTGAAGTTGAGTTTTCAAAGGCTTATAACTGTGCGATGGAACTTCGTACTGAGCAAGGAGCGGTTACATAATATAAGCTTACTCCAAATGGTAAGTATTTTCACCACATAGTTAAATATGACTCATCTGTTAATACGGTGATATGTAGTTGCAAGAAGTTTGAGTTTGCAGGAATATTGTGCTCACATATCCTTAAGGTTTTCTCATTTCATAATGTTGTGAAAATACCATCTCAATACATTTTAAAGAGGTGGACAAAGTATGCAAAGATGGGAGTTACAAGTAGTACACCTGAGATAAGACAAGGAGATGATCCTAAAGTATCTTTGGCATTACGTTATCAAGATTTATCCAGGTCTTACAATCATATTGTAACAAGGGCATCAACAACTGAAAAAACCTATAAACTTGCAAGAGATGTTTTTAAAAGACTTTCAGAAGATGTTGATGCATGTTTGAAAGAAGAAACAGTTCAAAGCAAAGAGGAGAATCATACAGCCAATGAAATTAATGCAACAATAAAAGGTATAAAATCAAATAACAAGAGAGTTCGTGGTAGTTCTTCACGTCCAAAGAGTGCTCTTGAAAAAATGCGGAAGAAGACCAAAGTTTCCAAAAAAAATTCATCTACAAAACAGGTACTTATTCTTGGTTTCTTTTTACCAGTTTATATTTTTGATCATGTAAACAATATTAAAAATTACATATTTTATCTTGTAGGTTTCACAAGACTTTAACAACAATGATCAAGTCAATAGTTATATACCACTCTCTCAATCAGACTTGTCATTCTCCGCACCATCATTTAATCATAATCATGTAACAGATTTTATATATTTTTTTAAAATATTATTTTCATCAAGAGTGATGTTTATATAGATGATATTATATATATAATGATCTTTTTTTACAGATTAATGATACACCTGAAATTTCAAACGTAAGAGCAAGCATGACTGAATTACTTTTACAGGTATATTGATTTCTTTTTTTGAAAGTATTGATTTTAATTAATTATGTATGATATATTTTATTTTATTTCTTATAAAATTTTAATTGTTCATGTGTACAGGCTGAGAAGGCATCTACTAGATTTATTTGAAAACAAACAATTTTTCAAGAATACTAAAATTAGTTAATATGTTTGAAATGTAATTCATAATTATAATTATGTGAAATGTTTATTTAGAACATATTATATTTTTTATATCATTGTGGTGTGGATTTAATTAATTAGTTTTTATAAATTATAATTATTTTGTTTTTTTTCATAAATGAATACATCATATAAAAAGTCTTAGTAATTTGTAAAAATGAATATATTTTATGATTTTTTTGAAAAAAAACTAAAGATGAAATTTATATAAACATATAAGTATATTAAATTCGTAATATTAGTATGTATGTATATAAGTCTATTTAAAATTAATTAATATCCTTAAAAAAATTTAATAGTGTAAATATAAATAATTATATATACTCATATAACTATACATAATGTTAATTTAGGAAAAGTTAATTAATAAAAGACTTTGTTTTTTTAAAAAAAAACTTTTTATATTCATGGAAAGAGAAAAGTTAGCCATTAATGTGGAGAGAGAATATCAACTCTGTTAATTTAGCTGTTAAGGTTAACATAATTTTTTATTAAATAATTAAATTAAATTAATGAGGTGGCTGTAATTAATTGGTGGGACAGGGTGGAGACAGCATATTGGGGACAGGTGATTTTTTTCCAATAGTAATGCCCTTAAAAAATATATACTTTTAAAATAATTACTGACTAATAAAAACTCATAACCAATGTCTTGTAATTTTTTTAAGGGATATTGGCAGCTAAACCACTTGAACTTTACGGTTTGTAACAGTTAACCACAAAAACCGAAATTTTGGCGGCAAAACTACCTAAACTCCCATTCCGTTTTGCTCTGTACGTCTCCGTCCAAAAATTACAGTTAAGTGCCACGGTGGACTGTCCACGTGTACACCCTTGTACATGTGCCAAATTTTTAGTGGTTCGCGTAATATTAGTTTTAAAAAATAATTATAAATATTTAAAAAAAATTAAAAGATCAAAAAAAATTATTTTTTTCTTTTTTATTTTTTTTATTTTTATTTTTTTTTCTTTTTCTTTCTTCTTTCTTCTTCTTTTTCTGCAAAAACAGCCCTCTTTCTCTCCCTCATCTCCCTATAAACAAGTTCTAAACTTGCTCAAACTATCTAGAACTCCATATAAACAAGCTCTAAACATTATTCAAAGCTTAAATGCACCAATAAACCTCCTGAAACAAAATCACCATTGGAGACCAAACTTTGAGTTTCCAAAATTCAAAACTTGGTTCCAACTAAAATAGCTGATACAAGCCTCCAAAATCAACCTTAAACAATCATAATCAAGCTTTAAAATTAATCTCTACAATCCCAAACTCATACAGAAACAAATTCCCAAAACACAAGTCAAAACAAAGCTTTTCTTCCTAAAACTAAAACGTAAAAGAGTCTAGGGCTTTACCTTAGTCTTCCTTCCAATCTTTCCTAAAAATCAAGCTGAAACCCTTTCTAAATTACTACAGATTTCTTTGAAAAATTTGCTTGGTTCCTTGATTCTTACTAGGCCGAGAGTGGGGTAAAGGGATGAGACGAGAGAGAGAGAAAGAGGGCTCGGGCTGTTTCTGCAGAAAAAGAAAAAAAAATGTTAAATTTTTTTTTTTATTTTTGTAAATTAAAAAAAGTAAAAAGAAAAAAAATTAAATTTTTTTTTCTGATTTTTTAATTTTTTTTAAATATTTATAATTATTTTTAAAACTAATATTACGTGGACCACTAAACATTTGCCATGTGTACAAGGGTGTACATGTGGACAATCCACCATGGCACTTAACTGTAATTTTTGGACGGAGGTGTACAGAGCAAAATAGAATGGGAGTTTAGGTAGTTTTGCCGCCAAAATTTCGATTTTTGTGGTTAACTGTTACAAACCGTAAAGTTCATGTGGTTTAGCCGCTACTATCCTTTTTTTTAACATATTCATTACAGTTTTATTTTAATTATGTGGCTTATAGAGCAAATATAAATTATATAAAATTTAAATCTCAATTATTCGAGTATCTATTTATTTTAGAGTTATTAACGCTCAACCTCCTTGAACTTTGGAGTTTGGGACAATCAACCCCCTAGACTGAAATGATTAGGGTTGAACTCTGCAATTTACAAAATTATTTTGCTCTGTACACCTTTCATTGGTCTGGCTCTGTTATTTGCCAGATGGCTCCTCCATGACACCAAGTTAACATTGTCATGTCATATGCCACCCTCCATGTCCGATCTGGGACTAATTAATTTTCATTACTCATTATGATTAAGATGAAAATTAAGAAAAATAAATAAATAAAAATAAAAAAATTGAAATAAATAAACAAAAACAAAGAGAAAATAGGGTCGAAGAGAGAAAAAGAAATCAGGTGCCATTATTGTGCGAAGAAGAAGAAAATGGTGATGGTTCGAAGGAGGAGTTACGATTGTGAGGAGCCTAAAATTCTAAAAAATTTCACCTCATGGACAAGTTTGAACCCAGGAAAAAGATTTGCAAAGTGCCCTTTAGGTCACGTGAGTCCTCTTCTTCTCTTTCTTTTTTCCTTTTTCTTTCCTGGTTTTTTCTTCATTGTACTTTGCGAATGTTTCTTGGCTGACAGCGGTGGGTGTGAGTTTTAGGAAAGGATCGATCCTCCTATGTGTGATTGTGCCAATGTTATGATTCCTGACATGTTGAGAAAAATTCATCAATTGGAACAAGAAATATTAATAATTTCTAGGTTAGAAATATGAGAAGTAAATGAGCAGCCTTACCTTACAAAGTTGCCCAAAAGTGAGAGCTTCTATGATACCACTCCTAGTGTTTGAGTTTCTAAGTGTTCAAGCTGCCATGAAAATCGTAGAAGTGCCTTTTTGTAGAAATAATGTCATCTGTATTGTCATTACTTTTGTATTGTTTTGGTTCAAAAAATGAACTTTGTTCAATACTTTAATTTTGTTTTTTAGTAGGATCTTTAACAGGTGTTCCTATTAATTTGACATATAATACTTGATATTTTGAAATAAAAATGGTTATTTTTGACAAGTTTAGATCTTCCATTACCGGCATAAAATATTGACTCAAAAATCTAGACTAAATTTCTAAGCCACACCCGCTTGCTAGATTGGCGAGAATAAAAAAGAACTTAAGTAATTAAGAGAGACACAGCATATTTATGCTAGTTCACTCCCTATATCGCGATAGTAATGGAGCTACGTCTACTTCGAGTTTTTATTTCTCATGAGATGGTAATTACAGTAATAGACTAAGTGTAAGAACCTCCAAATTCTAGAGAGAGAAAATCTAGAGAGAGAAGCTCAAATCTGTTTAGTAGTTTTCTAAATGTGAAAAATGAGCTTATGAAGCTCTCCTTTTATAGGTGAAGGATGCCCACAAAAATAGGAAAATAAATACAAATAAGATGTTTTTGACAGTTGAAGATGATCTAACGGTAAAAATTAGCTCTTGGTGATGATGGCCATCTTTTAGAGATCCGCGAGTCCTATTGTGAGTAACCTAGAGCTTATTGTCGTAGCTCCCTTCGGGTGAATTTTGATGATGATAATTTTAGAACTACGTCTGTAGTGTAAGAATTATCTTCAAAATGTAAGTTGAATCGCATCAATTGGATCAAAAATTGAGTGAATTATGACTGTTTTATTGAAGGAAGTTCATGACCTAGTGCCCAGGTTGATATCCAGTGACCAAATTGACATCCCAGCGACCAGGTTGACATATGACGTCAACCAAGACACTGGTAAGTGTAAAAACATCCAAAGGAAGTACTTTAATATGCCTAATAAGTAATATTTTGACATCACTTAGCCCATTTATGTGTTCTAGCGAAGCTAGTCATCAGTTCTTGGAGATGTTGCTATTATGGGAAAATGGAAGACTCAAAACTCTTCATTTCTGGGTGAGCTGGAAATGTGAAATGCAAAGTTATGTATTTGATTTCTTTGACTTCATATATCATTGTAACTGTGAAAAACTAGATGGACAGAAAAAACGACATCAGATTCGGATAAGCAGAACCCAGCGCACCAGGCCTTTTGTCAACTTAAGCGGTTGGTACTCCCGAGCTCCTATGATTTTGTTTTGATACATCCAAGGCTTTTGAACTTGAGGATGAGGTCTCCTACCCCATTTTTGACCATTCCGGACTCAATGGTTGCATTAGATTTGGCATTTGAGTAATTAAAGGCAACTCCCCAGGTTGATTGTCAACATGGGTGCTGGGTCCAACCCTAGGTCAACCTGAGCACTGGGCCTTGTTTCTAGGGACTTAAGATTGTGGTTTTCTCCTTGAGTTTTCTTGAATTTTTGTTATTTATGATGACGAAAAAAATGCCCAGAATGCTTTTTTCTGAACTTGATAGGGTTGAAAATATATCACCTTGGACGCTAGGCCAAACCCCAGGTGTCAACCTTTGCATTGGGTCCCCCTTTTGCCCCTCCAAAAATTCTATTTTGCCCCCAAAAATAGTTGAATCTCAATATATTCTAAAAACATAAAAGATGCTCGAAAGAATTTCTAAAAAACTCCATTTTCAATGGCCTAGATTGACAAAATATCAACTTGGGCACATGGCTTGCTCCAGTTGTGAAATGGGCACTAGGCCCTATTATTTGTACCTAGGAATTTTTATTTTTCTTCTAAAAGGACCTATTTCTCCATTTTTGATGAAGACAAAGATGATTCAAAAGTTGAATCTTTGATATGATACTTGGAAGGTGCCCGGATTGATAGAATGTAAACCTTGGCATTGGGTGCTCGAGGCCCCGGGTGCTCAAAAATCAACTTCCTTTGATTCTAATTCTGATGCCTCAAATATGTCCATGGTATGTCTAGTTGATGTCCCAATTCAATTTTTGACCCTTTTGCACTTAGAAGGTCCCAAAATCTAAATCCCTAGTTGAGGATGTCAACATGGGCGCCGGGTGAAACCCTAAGTGCTCAGGTTCGCTTCTAGGTTGCAAGTTCATGTCATTTTAGATTTTGATGGTTGGATTAGGTTGCTCTATGTCTTCAAAATACAAAACACTAAAAGATAGTGGGTTGGATTCAAGTTATTAAAGTCTGAACTTTCGTCCTAGAGATCCTGAAGTCAACCTAGGTGCACGGCTAGGGTCCCCTCCTAGGTCAACTGCTATGACTCGAGTCTAGTCAACTCTGTGAGGCAATCCTTCATGCCAGGTGTCAAACATTGATGTTCACATCATCAGGGAAAGTTTCCGGGTTAACATATTCCCTCCAAGTCAACTTTACACTTGTGTAGAGTTGACTTGATGACGTGAACCGAGCCCGTTTCGTTTGAAACTACCAGATGGGCATTAATTTTTACATTCTTAGGCACTTCTATCTATTCTTCAAGCATTCCCAATTGAATTAGGACTTTAAAAACTTTTTCTTAGTCCTTGGAAATTACAAAAATTAATTAACAAAGAAAAAGAGAAAATATCTTATTTTTTTCACTTATCTTTTATCTATTTCTTTTACAATTTGAAAATTTCTTATTTTTTCTTATGGCATAAGGATTAATTAGATTGGAATCCTAATCCTCTTTGATTATGCCATTCAAAATTAGAGAGAAAAAGGAAGAAGAGAAAAGACTTTTGGCCTTTTACTTATCATTTATCTCTTTCCTTTAATATTCTCTAATTTTTCCTTAATTTTAATAGCATTAGGAATTGTTGTTACCTTTTTATTTTGTATTCCTATTCCTAGTTGTATAGGAATATCAAAATATTTCTTTAAAAAGGAGAAGGAAAAAGATATAATTATATATTTTACTTATTATTTACCTCTTCCTTTGAATGTGTCAAATTTAAAAGACTCTCATTAGGAAATTGAAATCAACTATAAATAAGTGAGCTGAGAACCAAATCTTTACACTTTCCTTCTTATCCCACACGCTATAGAATTTAGAGAAAAATCTCACGATTTCATCTTCATCAAGCCTTCAAGCCTTCCTCACTAAGAATTGTATCATTACTGTAGTGCTCATTAGAGCTTTTCCTACTGTAAGCGGTAGACAAATCTGTCCAAGTGGTGCTACGCTTTGATCGGAGAATTTTTAGACTAGTTGAGTGCAAGGAACCAAATCTTTAAGCTGGAGCCCCATTTTTTCATATGTTGTTTTGAATAGAATATTTAAGGAAGCTCCATTGTTTACCATACTCTGTGCCACCAGTTTGTTTGAAATCTGCACTTCAACAACCAAAGGGTCGTTGGGTGGAAAAATGACATGGCTAGAGTTGGCTTTGATGAATGTGATGATTGGTTCTCCAACACGTGGTAATTTAGGTTTTCTTTCTTTCATGGCCAGGATTGCATCCTTTTGTTCATATTGCAAGTCTCCGACATACTTTTCTCTAGCTTTGTCAGAGTCTCCAGCAAGGTGAGGGCCCCAAATGATAACCTAAAAAGGCATGTCCACTGGTGGAGGCAATAACTAGTTTCAGTTAGTGTCTGCTTGGGTGGCCCTTTGTTCTTGGTTGCCTTGACATATTTTTGTAAGTGCAGGTTGTTTTTTCTGATTAGGAATTTGATTTTCTACTTCATATTATTGTATTCATTTGTGTCATGGTTGTAGTCTGCATGAAAACAATAGAACTTGGTTGGGTCTCATTTGCTCATGTCCTTTTTCATGGGAGAGGGTTGTTTATATGGTACCATAGACTAGGTAGTCGCATAGATCGTTTCTATGTCTTCCGTTAGGACTGAAAAGGAAATGAACTTCGAGGCATTCTACCTAGGATATTGTTCGGAGTTGCCGTTGAACTTGCTTTTCTTCGCATTGCCTTGTCTATTGCCATTGTTTGATCTGTTTCCACTTTCATTCCAACTGTTGGGATGCTATGAATTTTGAGTGGATTGTAGTGGTGTGTTGCTGATTTTTCTTCTGTCCAACCGTATTTACAAGTCATACTACCTCTTCAAGTTTAATGAACCCACCTGCTCAATCTAGAAATTCTACCGTTGATCCCATGGTTAATATCTTAATATCATTTCATATTTCTCCTAGAGGTTCAATACATCTCAGTATTAACAAGTCATGCTACCTCTTCAAGTTTAATTAACCCATCTGCTCAATCTATAAATTCTACCATTGATCCCATGGTTAATCTCTTAATATTATTCTATAGTTCTCCTAGAGGTTCAATACATCCCAGTATTTCGGCCAACCTTCCTTTCTAAGTCAACCCCTTAATTTTCGTTGCTTCAGTCATAAATCTAATAATATAAGCCCTTAGAGGTTCTCTTGGCATTTATTTCACTTCTACCAGGTCTTCTAGATGCAAGGGAAGCTGACAAGAGGAGAAAAATTGTGCATGGAATTCAGATGAGAAAGAATTCCATGAATTGAGCTTTCTTGGAGGCAGCTTGAAATACCATTGTTGGGCGGCCTCTGCTAGTGTGGCTGGAAACATTTTGCATCGTACATTACCTCGTACTCCTTGCAAATTCATTTGCATCTCAAAGTATTTTAAGTGAGATAAAGGATCCTCTTTTCCTGTATACATCTTCCATACTGGCATTTGGAACGTAGGTCAAAAGCATTGATTTTTGGTGAGAAGGGTGATCCTCTTACCTGGTCAAGTCTGTGAGTTTTGGGTCCGTCAGGTTTTGTACGAGCCTTTTAAATTGATCTATTTGTGCTTGCAGAAGTGGATGAACTTGGCCAGCCTGTTTACCAACTTGTGTCACATTAGGATCTCTTAGAACTAGATTTGGGACATAGTTATTTGGCTGGACGGTTGGTAGAATGTTTAGCCCGTCCAGTCCCCTTTTGTTATGCAGATCATTTCTAAAGTCATGTACGGTATCTAGTTGATCAAAGATCGATGCATTAAGAGGTCTTTGGGTCTGACCAACTTGGTTGAGAGGTTGGCCTGATACCTCTATCTGAGTATGGTTGTTTAGCTGAGTACCTCCTCGTAAGGGGTGGTTTCGTAAGATCTGATTGTTTACCGTTTGGCCCACAATTTTAACTTTGTGGTATGATAAGCTACATACTCTTCTAACCCATTTTGAGATCCCAAGGGGATGCTAGAATAAGGCACTGGTTGCTGACCGGTAACTTGGTAGGCCCTTCTCATTAGTATAGTAGCCTGCCTGGAACCAGTGACGGAGCCAGAAATTCGGTTCAGTGAGGGCTTGAATATTTTCTTTTTCAAGGGCTTGAATAAAAATTGAAATGAAATAAAAAAAAAAAAACATGTTAAATAGAGTGTTACATATGTGCTTAGAAAAAAAAAAGTGTTGATTGTTTTTTTTTTTTTTGAATTAATTTGGTGTTAAATTTTAGTGGTATTACCTTTAAAATTGGGTAGGAACAAATTGAGTGAGGGATTAATACACATTTATAATAAACAAAAATTTAGATACATATATGTAATATAAATTTTTTTTTATATATTATTAAATTGAGTGAGGGCTTAAGCCTACACAATGGCTTAAGTCCCTCCGTTCCTACCTGGAACGGTTGTCAATGGCTGCCTATTGAGCTCTGAGCTCTCATGACCTCCATCTCTCGATCCCTCAACTCTATGAACTGATAGTTGTTCGAAGATTTTGCTAATCATGGTGCAACATGTTATTGTGGCCTTGCATTAATCCTAGCACAACTTACAGGTTTTGAAGCTCAATATCATCTCCAATCGATCTTTAAGTGTTTGTGGTGGATGGGATTTCAGCGCTAGGATATGTCTGTTTGGCTGCTAACCTGGTATTCCCAGTTTCCTACGTGCTTGGAGTAAACTTGGCTAGAGGGGAAATCACTCCATGGCCCACCGTCAGTCGACTAGATCAGTTTGAATTCTCCCATGAGTCACAACCATCCTATAACCTGTCAAGACTTTAAGACAAAAACTTGTGTTTCTGCTCTCAATGAAAGCACCAAAATGTTGACCTCGCTTCTAGCCAACGACAATGAGTCAAAATAAAGTGATTAGATAAAATAAATAATAGAAAGAAACAAAAGTAAATAAAGAGAACACTAGAATTTCTAGAGGTTTGGCCCCATGATGATTGTAATAGCCTGCTCCCCTTTAGGTTGTATTGACTTATGAGACAAAGAATAAAGTCTAGATGTTACACCCTACTAGTTTAGGTATGTTATCATGATTTTATATTAACTATGCAACTCGTTGCTAATCTACGAGTTTACTAAAAATCGTAAGTAATTAAAACTTTGTTTAAATTCTTATAAATATCAAAATAAATAACATATATATAATCGGGATCCTGTGAGTAAAATATTTATAATTGAGTTACAAAGTATTCGATACAAAAGTATTTGTCTAGTGACTATACAAAATACAACTAGTTGTCCCAAAGATCGTACGCTCTAGGTCTAACCGCCTTGACATGTACAATCTTCATCTCCTCGAACTCACAGCTACTCAGCCTTAGCCTTTCCCTTACCTACACATACATACATACAATAACTGTGAGTCGACAGACTCAGTAAGAAAAGCATAATCATAACATAGATCTAAACAAGATTATGATTGGGCACCCATACCCCCAACCATAACCCTTCCTCGCATCCAACACGACACTGAGTCCAGAACATTCAAACGAAGTACTATCGACAATAATATTAGCCTATACTCGGTACTCTAGTCATACTCTAGTCGTACCAATGTGATACTGTCAGATAGTACTTGAGCCAAACATACATTTATCGGTATCCAATACAACTCTACGTATATTAATACCGCTATCAATGTAATCTAACAAGCTTCACAAACATGCATGCTAAACATGTAAACACATATGCATATCATTATACTAAGTGTTGCCCTTAATTTTGCCCAAGATACATGGACCAATATGACGACGACACGTGGATCTAAGAGGCATGATTCTTAGATCAATCGACTAAGTCTCCTGGCTTCAGGAGTGTCAACAAGAAGATACCTCCCGGAGGAGATGTGAAGGCTCCACATACTCCCGGAGGTCAGAGCCATGATAAAACACCTCCGGGAGATACTGGAATCTATTTGAACGGTCACCTCGCATTTAATGCCGCATGGGAGAAAACGTATTGGAACTGCCATAAGTAATATGTCTGACGGCGTAACCCCCCTTTTGCAGCTATTACGCTATGAGTAATAAGGCTAGTGACAGCTACTTTATGAGGGATCACATCAATCAAGAAGGGATAAAAGACTATATCCACCTAACACCTAATATACCTAAGGTATAGGTCATGTATTTCCTATTTTGTATCTGCTGGGAATATGTGCCCCTACTGAAACTACACAGAAAGACAAGTGATTCAGTTCTAGGGATCCCCCCAGAAAAAACACTATAAATACCCCCTAAACACACTAAGACAGGGGTCGAGAATTCTGGGTTCATAAGAATTAAAGAGAGCAACTAAGAGGAAAAACTACCAAGAACATTCTCTGTAATAAATACTCTCATAAATAAGAAAGACTCGTGGCCTAAGGCTCATTCATGCCCCAACCACGTAACAATCTCATGCATTAGACTTCCTACAGTTTTCTCATATATATTATTAAATTGGTTACCGAAAACCTCGGTCAACATTTTGGTGCTTTCATTGAGAGTTGAAGGAAGCATCTAGAAGTAGACAAGAACCTTGTAAGCTAAACATCAATGGTGGAAACTCGCAACACATGTCAGCCCCGTCCTCCTCAAGACGCTCAAAACCCTGAAGATGAGGAAGTGGCCTCAAGAGTCAACGTGGATTCCGAAGAGCGAGAGGAGGCCACCGATGGAAAATACGAGGAAAACGTTGACGAGTACGACGCCTACGACGAAGGCAGTTACACAGAATTGATGCTTTTAAGATAAAAGACTGTTAATCATGAAGCTGAGATCACCGTCCAAAAAGAACAAAACAAAAGGATGCAAGAGGTGATGGTGACCATGCAAAAAGCCATGGAGACAGCAGGCATCCACATACACCCTAAAGCCATCCCTGCAGGACTTGAGGAAACACTGGAAGAGTCCTCACCAAGCACTCAGAAGCATAAGTCCAGGGAGCTTAGTCCCATACGATATCCCTCTGAAGGAAACCAATGGAAAAGTCCTACTTCCATCCCAAGGAAAAAGAAAAAGGTGCAGGATCCGTGAAAGGTCCGCTCAGATTTCCCAAAAGGGAAAGGTCCGCAGAGGGGCAAACTCCAAAAAGGGAGTCTTGGCCCTCAGGATCGAGAGGACCGAAAGAGGGTTTTTGTGCACCAAGAACTCGGAGAGAAAGGAGGGAGGGGACGGAGATACCCCCCATTGATTTGAGACAACAGATCAACGGGAAGCATGGTGATTTGCGGGATCACTTGGACAAAAAGAAACACGCACCGGCGGTCTCCGCAGGAACGATGAACGAGGGATTTATGGCAGAGCTAGCCATACTGCACAAAGATATTGCTCTAGTCTCCCAGAGACAAAAAGGGGATGACTCAGATTCTGACTGTGAGGACCGGGAGCCGTGCGACAGACACATTTTGGAGGCGGAACTTACCAAAAATTTTAAGATGCCCGAAATGGCAGCTTACACCGGGGACACGGACCCCACCGATCATTTGTCTCGGTTCAACCTAGTAATGACGGTCATGAGAGTCAACAATGACGCCAAGTGCTTATGCTTTCCACTAACGTTAAGCGGGCCCGCGAAGGAATTGTTCAAAAAGTTGGAACCAGGATCTGGGGATTGCTGGAACAAGTTTCAAGTTAGCTTCCTAAGACAGTTCGTCGCCGCAAGGAAGATTAATCTCGAAGTCAATGCCCTGACTAACATCAAGCAACTACCTGTTGGGTTTTATGCCCTAAATTAAACTCCATTTCAATGTAATATATTTTATTCAACATCAATAAAGAAATAGAAGTATTTTTCATTCATTTGTGTATGTTTTGGTTCACTTTATCAATTGCTTGTCTATTTCATTTATAAATTCATCTTAAACCCTTTTCACATACTTGATCCTGTTTATTGTGTTGTCATCACATTGGAAAGTAAACATGACTATGTGAATAAAGTTTCCTAGATTTATCAGACACAGGGTTTTACTGATATGATAATCTACAACAAGAGTTTACTTGCATTTGGAAAAATGCTATGTTCTTTCCAGAACATTGGTTAAAGTAAAGCTCAGGTTGGATGCATGGAGTATGCATCGGAAGGGACCGATATTGAACTTTGACTTAGATTTAATTAAACTTACCGTAAAATCTATTCAAGTCAATATGGCCAAGTTGATCCTAGATCAAATGTTCTTAATCCTGTTATGATTAGGCTCAATCTTGAAAGGCTATTCATGTTCTTTGATTTGTTAGTTAAGCCTACTTTTAGGTCAGGGTGATATGTACATTTTGGGAACACGGTAGTGCAATTGAGTGGGAGGGCTAACATAAACATGGAATCTATAGCTTCTATCTGTCGAATAGTAAGCAAAGGATGATCTCCTTCAAGCTTGACCAAACGAACATAAATGGTGGAGTACTCATTTCACATAAGCTGGAATATCATTTATACGGGGTCAAGTGTTTTAAGGATAAAATACATAGTAGGGTGTTACGACAATCTAATCCCTTTACAATGTAGATCATTCATATAGAGGATCATTGATCAAATTAGGATTAAAACAATGGATAACTAATGATGCGTCTATATGGTGGAACATATAGAGCATTCTATATACTGAGAGTGCAATTCTAAGTTCTATGCGTGGATTCAACGAAGAATTAATAAGTTAGTGAATTTTAGTACTAAATTCTTGATCTACTTATTGGAAGCTCGGTTATATAGACCCTTGGTCCCCGCACTAGTTGAGATAATATTGCTTGTAAGACTCATGTAATTGGTTTTGATTAATCAGTTATAATTCTCAAATTAGACTATGTCTATTTGTGAATTTTTCACTAAGTAAGGGCGAAATTGTAAAGAAAGAGTTTTAAGGGCATATTTGTTAATTATGATACTTTGTATGGTTCAATTAATAAATATGATAAATGACAATATTATTTAATAATTATTTATAGTTATTAAATAGTTAGAATTAGCATTTAAATGGTTGAATTAGAAAATTGGCATTTTTGAGAAAAAATCAGATACGAAAGTGTTAAAACTGCAAAATTGCAAAAAGCAAGGCCCAAACCCAATAAGCCATGGCCGGCCACTTTTGTAGGCAATTTAAACTGATATTTTCATTATTTTAATGCCAAATAATTCAAACCTAACCCTAGTGGAATGCTATAAATAGGTAGTGAAGGCTTCAGGAAAATTACACTTTTCATTCAGAAAAAACCTGAGCCTTCTCTCTCTACCTTGGCCGCCACCCTCTCTCTGTCTTCTTCCTTGATAATTTCGAAATTCCTTTAGTGATTAGAGTAGTGTCCACACACAGCAAGCAATACCTCAATCATAGTGAGGAAGATCGTGAAGAAAGTTCATCAGCAAAGGAGTTTCAGCATCAAAGATTCAGAGAAAGAGATCCAGGTTCAGATCTTGATAATACTCTGCTACAGAAATGATACAAGGGTTAGAGATCTGAACGGAAGGAATCATTTAATTACGCTGCACCCAATGTAAGGTTTCTTAAACTTTATATGTGTTTATTTCATCGTTTTAGAAAGTTCATATTTAGGGTGTTAATCAACATACTTGTGAGTAGATCTAAGATCCTGGTAAAATAATTTCCCACAACTGGCCTCAGAGCCATGGTAATTGATTTCCTTGCAAGAAATTTGGACTTTAAAACGATTGTTTGATGTTTTGGATGGTATCATGTTGTATTGAGTGTTATTTGATGATTGATTGATGTTTGTGAATTTTCGTGAAAAATAATTGAATATCTGTTTCTGGAATTATTTTTATTGGATAGTATGAAAAACATTAAGCAAGTTACTTTTTTACAGAACTCAATTTCGATTTAATTTGAATTAGTTATGATTTTTTGAAGTTTCAAAAAAATCGGGGTTGAGCTGACACCCACCTGCGCGCGCGGAAATCATGCGTGACACGCATTCCGCCGAGCAAACTCGGCCCAGCACCCAGCACACGCGCGCGGACGGGTATGCACTGCATCTCGTCCGTACAGCTTGCAATTTTTTCGTTTTTCTTCATTTTTTCATATTTTTTCATGGAATTAACTTCCGATTTTTTGTGTAGTTCTGTATTTATACTATTACTATTCCTTATTCAACTCTAATTATCATTATGAATTAATTTAATATTTTTTAAATTTAATTCATGATATTATTGTAATTTGAATTTAAAAATAGTTAGTATCTATCTTTTTTGCTTAATAATCTATCTTATTTTTAAATTTGATTATATCTTATCTTATTTTTAAATTTAAGGTCAGATTTTAAAATTTTAATTTAATTTTTTTTTAAAAAAAATTGACCTTATTTAAATTTAAAATAAGATAACTATAATCATGTAATTTTAAATAGATGTAAGATATTTTGCTAACTTTTAAATTTTGTTATTTTATTTATTTAAATTACATTTAAAATCTGAAAAAGATATTCATTTATCTTTTTTAATTTTTATTTATAAAATAACATTTAAATTTTAAAAGTAGTTAGCAAATTTTGAAATGATATTTAGGTTGGTTGAAACCTAATTTTTCAAAATTGTAGGTTTAATTTTAAATTTAAATTTTTTTAAAAAAAAAATTCGAAATTTCTTTTATTTTATTTAAATTTTCGAAAATAAATATTTTATTTATTTAATTAATTATTTCAAAATTATTTAATTTAAAATTAAATAAATCCTACATCCAACTATCCAACTAACCTTGTTGCAGTAGTATGTGTTTTAGCTTGTGTGTAAGTTTTTAAAACCTATTATTGCTTGATTGCAAATAGCCATGGTTAACTTGTTGACAGATCCAATGATCTGATTTTAACTCATGGCTCCCTTGGTCAAGTTAATAATTTGTAACAGGTATATTTACAATCTTCTTTCATCTGTGTATGACCTAGCAACATGATAGGACCCATCCAAAGTGTGCATGTGTGAGCCTATGTGTTTAATTTCATTATAGATGCATATAGGTTGCTGTTGCTAAATAAAATATCATAGTTCTTGATAGATTTTATTTAGGCCCATTTAGTTTTTGGGCTTATTCAATTAATAACAGTTATTCATTTTAAGGTTAAATTTCTCTCTTTTAGGCCTTGTGTGAGAGTTGGGAGCCATAGTAGTGGGCACGACATACTGAACCCAGCACCCCCTCACATGAACCACCCCAATTGTGAAGGCCCATTTGCCTGATTTGAATAACTGTACTAGGTTAATTATACTAGTTTAACCTAATAAAATTGATTAGCAACATAATTAATTTCATTTATTTTGAAATTAATTTAAGAAAACCATAGTTTAAAGAATTTTATATTCTAAGCTAAACTATATGTATTTTCTTGTATTTAATTAAATATAGAATTATAACCATCTAGATTCTTTCTGAAGCTTAATTTAAATTTTTCATTAAATATTCCTATTTAAGTTGATATTTAGTTATCTACAACTAACCAACTTAAATCTAAATATCTTTTGGATTTAAAATTTCAAAATTAAGTTGTGGAATTTTAGGCATTGGTTATTAAGATTCTTTAGATATTTTTTAAGTTAATATCTTTTCGAATATTAACTTAAAATGGAATATTTTAGATATTTTTTGAGTTAATATATTTTCGAATATTAACTTAAAATGGAATATCTTCAAATTATGTGATTACAACTTAATTTTAATTTAATTAAATCTGATTTGAAAGATATATAAGTTGATTTTTTAGATTATTCTAAAACAACTTAAACAAGATATTTTCAAATTTGTTCCATATTTAATTCGAATTTATTTTTCGAATTTAAATAATAATTGAATTTTAATTAAAGTTGATTTTTTATTTAAACCAACTTTGATTTGTAATTTTTCATTATTATATTATGGAACTTGTTTGATATTTATTCGAATTTATTTTTCGAATTAAATAATAATTGAAAATTAATTGAAGTTGATTTTTTATTTAAACCAACTTTAGTTTGTAATTTTTCATTATTATAATATCGAATAAAATGATTATACAAAATACATATATTATTTTTAAATAATGAGCTTTTAATCAAGAGACATTCGATCTCCATTGTTGGTTTTACATCGCGTTTGTTTTAGTGAGTAATCCTCCCTAATGGAGGAACGTTCATTAGCAATTTCGCACCGTTTAATCTCGAAAGATAAGTAGTTTGTAAGTGTTTTGTATGGTATAGATCACCCTAATGGTGGCGACCATACTTGACTTGCAAATTATGAAATAATAGTGGAAGCTCATAAGATAGAATTGCCTTGACTCTCACCTAAACGGGACAACGCTGAATTCCAATCTTGATCGAATAAAAGGTTGCTAGAATGGTTATCATTTTAGATGAGCTGACAACTCTATTCAATGGATGATGCTTTGACTCTCGCCTAAACGGGACACTGTATCAGTTTGTTGAAAGACCTTGGAAAATAAACTATGTTAGATTTAGTATTTCTATAACATATGTGATTATTTGTTATTTTCTGAACTTGTGTATGAATTTATGAACCAAAACCTTACTTCTGTTTTATTGATGTGTTGTAGTGTCATTATGAATAACCCTCACCCCGATCCTCTCCTAGTTAATATCTTAGCAAAAGAACTCTATAGTGTGAAAATGCATCCTGGTAGTTGCATAAATTTGCACCTATTGATGATGAATCTGAAGTTCCAAAAGGCAAATCTACTAGGAATTGATTTATCAAGAGAACAATGGGTCCAACTCATCCTTAATAGTCTTCCTCCGGAGTATAATAAATTTGTTATCTCTTACATGATCAACAATTCTAACTCCTCCGACATGGACAAGCTCGAAGCAGAATTACGAGCCCATGAACGGAATCTGATTGCAATGGGTCCCCCTGGGTTTGCAATTCATAATCAGAGGAAAAGGATTAAGCATGAAGGCTCTAGCAAAGCTGCTTCTTCAAGTACAATTATCAGACATAATCTTCTATGTTCGAATTGTAATGAAAAGGGACATCAAGAAGAACGATGTCCCCGGCTTCTAAACAATTCAAACGAAGGTAATGCTTTTGTCTTTGAATCATGTGTTTTAGAGAACGACAAATCCATTTGGATTGTTGATTCTGGGTCTACTGACCATGTATGTTCTTCACTGCAGCTGCTTGAAACTTGTGAATATCTGCTTCCAAGAGAGTTAAAGCTTAAAGTTGGTCGTGGGTTGATGAAGTGGCTTCGTAGCTGAAAACAAGTTGTGGTTTGTCCAAGGTGAAAGCTGCAGAAACACCAATCGAACAGGCTTCTTTCTAACAGTTGTTATAAGCCTACCCTTTGTCTTAGGGTTGGCCAACACATGCCATCCATTGGCCGACCAGGGGTGGTCCCAGACCCTCCTGGTTAGCCATTTCATTGTAACTTTGTCCTGTTCTAGCATTTGGTCCCTTATTGATAAGTTGTGCACTGTGATTCTGCTTATCTATTGACATGTTGTACCCACACGGCATCAATTCTGCCTACGTGGACATGCACGTCATGCGAGTAAAAATTAGGATAATATATATGCATTTATTTTTTCAAATCAATTATTTGAACACAAAAAACTAATAATAATAATAAAAATAAAAAATAATAATCAGTTTGGACGGGTTAACCCAACCAAACCAACAAAATCATTGTGCGAGTTAAACGTTTTTTAAGGTGCAATTTTGGCACTTGAGTTGGGGCCCCAAGGAATGTCGAGTTTTGTATGCATGGGTGAGGACTCACACACCAAACCACCACACAAGCTCGTCATCGTCCAGCCGACCAAGCTAAGCTGGCGAGCATGTTTTTGTGGTCTCACTTTACTTTAATCGAAAAATTATTTAATAAGATAAATATTTTTTTATTATTCAATTAATTTTATAAAGGTTTAATTTAAGAAAAAAGTAAAAGCGATCAATCAATGATTCACATTTTTTTGCCATGAACCAACGTCTTTCTCGATCACATTTTTTTGCAATTTTTAGAGTGTAATAGAGCACTATTGTTCATTGCAAGAGCAATTCGTATACGATGCTTGTTTTATCCTGAGGACGTCGTGATCAATAGACTGTCGTACACACTTAGGGAAGGGCTCCGAGAAATCTTAAAGAAAGCGACATAATCCGCGATTCAGCCAGAAACTTCATTCAGAAATTCGTTCTAATTTATTTAAGTTTTCATATGTACAATTCAAATTTAGATTCAATTCGCCTTTACTTACAACATAAGCGTTGAAAAATACTCCTCAAATTCTTGGTCAATTGTTGGTTTCCTACTCGCTTGTTCAGTCTCTGCATTCAAAACAATAACAAACATAAACAAATTGAATCCAAAATTACAATAACCATTTCTCAATCAGCAGTGTTCTAAGATCTGTTGGGGTCCCTATAGATCTTTTTACTTACCTTGATTTACAGTCCATCTCCCAGATGAAAGCACATACACATTGGGGTTTAATCCTTCAGCAGAGAGAATATCTTCAAGTTCCTTATCAGTACATTGCTCAAAGCTTTCATCTCCATATTCTAAGAGCTGCTCTTCAAGATTAAGACATGCTTGCATTCTCTCTTTGTGTTCGGAAGAATAATGCCCGAATACGAGTTTCTCTTCTTCCCAAGTGACGCCTTTCGCTGCCTTTAAACTGTTCCAAAGAGACTTGTTGTTTTCCAACATATGATCAGTGCCATGACTTACAGAAGAAGATGAAGGCATATCAGATGCCTTTTCATATTCTGCTGCTTCCATTTTATTAACTCCATTGTATGCTGATGTTGCACAGTCATAATCTTCACCGAAACTATTGCTGTCTTTCACCGATTCGGGAGGTTCAGAGGACTTATCATCATCCATGCCTAGTTTCTTTGCCTTTTCCTTGGCTAAGAATATGGAGAGCTGTCCATCAGAAGCAACCTCTCGATCCCAACATTTATGCTTTGATGTAGGCAAGCCTAATTGCTCTGCGTGCAATTTTCTCTTCTTGAGAGTGTTTAGAGCACTAATGACACGGATGCTTCAATAGAAAATTCAATACAAATTTGTTAAAATATCATGTGAACAAAAAAAAAAAAAGAGCCCAAAATGAAAGAAATAAGAAACATATGAAAATTTATAAGAACATTACACAAAATGAACACAGCATAGCTGAAAAGAACATTTTTACAAACATGTGTAATACTTCACTTCCTTCATAAGTGAAAAAATTCTTTAGAGCTCAAACCAAAGCACACAAGAAATCATCAAAAAAAAAATCAAAGCACACAAGATAGTCCATAATATTCTTTAGTGTCAACAATGATAATTATCTTAAAGCGCGGGATCTGCACCACTCGACATTGTACGTACATTTAATACCAAAAAAACAACAATTTTAGTAATAACCTTTTTCATTAAAACGACCCAATCCGTTTACATACTATGAGTACAAGAACAAAGAACAAACCTATAATAACTAACTAAGCATAAAGGTTAGCAAATAAATAAGAAAAAAGCATTGAGACCCAGAAATCTAAACCTGTCGATCTCCGATGGGCTTCCCTTAATTTTCTCCATTTGCAACAAGAAACCAAGAATTTGAGAGCCAAAAATTTGATCGGTTGCAGAGGAGAGGAGAATCAAGAAGACTCTCAAACACACCAAAGTTAAATGTCTCTAGAAAATGGACTAAATCCCAAGAATATCTCTCTCTACACGTGTTTCTACAGAGCGTGTAGCTCACCTTGAAAAGTTTTGTGTTATAGATACTTGTAGTTCCACTTGACACCTTGTTTGGATTGAGTCGTGGTCTACACTTATCTTAAGAGCAAGTAGTTGTGTTTTTAGTTCTATCAATGCCAGTCCCACCCCCACGTGAGGTGGTAGTAATTCCAATCTTTTTGCTTTGTGGTCCCTAAAGTCTTGGCATAAATTTTGAAGACCTATATCTTCTAAATATTACATGAAAGCTCAACTCTCAGTGGCTAATTTATCAATAAAGTCCATCCAAGAACTAGAAAAGGTTTCTCAAAAAGATTATTCTGAGTTGATAATTCATTGAAAAAAAGTTGAGAATAAGTTCAAAAATTCAGACTTTATTAGTTTGGACCAATGACATTTATTGGTTTAATAAAAGAAACAGAACACACTACAAAAAATGTCACTTTTACCAGCATAATTCGCTACTGTGTTGGTAAAAGTAACTTTTACCAGCGCATTTCGCAAACTGAGCTGGCAAAGAGGTCAAAGTTTTACCAGCATACATTTGAAGTGGCTAAAATCTAACTTTTACCAGCACATTTACGTGCTGGGAAAAGTCATCTTTGCCAGCGCTTTTCATTTTATGCTGGCAAAAGTTCTAATACCAACACTGATTTTCCAACCCCTTTTTTCCAACGCAGGACAAGTAAATTCTATTTTACCAGCGTAATTCTAACTTTTGCCAGCACAAAAATGTGCTGGTAAAAGTGACATTTCTTGTAGTGACACGAAATGTATTGACATGATTTGTAATTCTTATGCAGATCTTCATGATGTTTTCTTGCCTTGCCCTACCCCATCTTTGGGAGGGACCTGGAGGCCTCCTCCTCAGAATTGGATAAATTAAACTGTGATGTCAGGGTGGGCTTAGAAAGCATGTGCATAGCGGTGGTAGCTAGAAACCATCTGGGAAATGTGGTTCGGATTCAAACGGCTCGGTTAGACTTTGCGGATGTATTATGTGGAGAAGCAGCGACTTGTTGATCAGCTGTTCCGTTGGTGCTTGAGCAAGGTTTCAAGTTTGTTTTGGTGGAGAGTGACTCGAGAATAGTTATCAATGCTCTCAATGGGACGGAATCTCATTGGGCAATTGAGTTCAATGTCTCTTTTTGTTCTAAGTCTTCTCCATCTTTTATTTGTTGTAATTTTGTGTATGCTAGTAGAACTTGTAATTTTGATGCCCATAATGTGGCTAATTGGGCTTTTATTCACAAGTTGTATAGTACTATTCCGGTTGCTTCGGTTCCGGTGGACCTTTTATGTAATGACCGAGAGGTCTAGCTTATTTAATTAATGGTACGAACACGCTTATTTTCAAAAAAAAAAAGAAAAAAAAAACGAAACAGAACATGAAAGCAAGCAAGAGATAACTAATTTTAATTTATTCAGACAAGCTGAAGGTGATTTAGGCTTTCAAACTTTGGACTTTCTTCACCTTCAACACATCGAAACCCCTTTATCTATTAGTCTCCGCCATCATCGACGTAACCATCCGCCGATGAACCTTTTTGGCTCTTCCTTTCCTTCTCCGTCTCTATTCGGCAACAATTACAAAAACCAAACCCACATTAAATTTTGCTGGGAAAACAACTTTAAATAAGCAAAAGCTAAAAAAAATTATTTCATTTTTAAAAGGAAAAGAGTAGCTAACCTTTAAGTTCTAAAAGATATAGGTTCGTTTGGTACGAGGTATTACACCTTATTGTATTGTATAGTATTATATTGAATTGTATTTCATGGAATATTTTTATGTAAAACTATATAGGTGTTGACTTTTATGGAAACCTAAATATATAATATTTTAGTATAAATTAAAGTTTAATATAATATTATATAAAAGGGTAAATTGTGGCATAAATGCCTAATATTTTAAATTTTATACACTTAAATACTTTATTTTTATTTTTAGAGACAAAAATACCCAATATCTTTAACTATTACTTTCGTTAACTCATAAATATGAACATGTGGAAGGCCCAGATGCATTATATTTATTTATATTATTTTAAAATTTAATATTCTTAATATAAAAAACAAATTAAATGCTACTTGTTTCAAAAAAAAAAATAAGAGAGATGCAATACCATAGCTGAGTACCAGTGCAGTATTGGAACATGATTATCGAATTGAAGTGTCAATATTATGTGAAAATTGTTATGAGAACTAGTTTTTTTAAAAAAAAAAACAAGTAGCATTTAGTTTCTGATATTAAGAATATTAAGTTAAAATAAAAAAAAATGTAATGCATCTGAACCTTCCACGTGTTTATATTTATAAGTTAACGGAAGTGGTAGTATCAGTGTAATAGAATTGTAACATTGGGTATTTTTGCCTCTAAAAATAAAGATAAAGTATTTAAATATATAAAATCTGAAACATTAAGTATGTATGCTGCAATTTACCCTATATAAAGTATTATATATAATCTAATTCAATTTAATACAAGACAATACGACTTAATATAGCATACCAAACTAACCAATAAAAGTTAAAACTATCCAATTTTCTCTCATATTGCCATTTATCATGCATATGAATTAATTAGTAATGATCCACCCAGAAAGCAAGATCAGTACATCTCCATAACAAAAGCTCACCACTTGATTTGAGAACAATTTTCTTTCTGGTCAAGTGGGTTTGATGAACAATTTTTTGGTTGGGGAGTTTGATGATTACAGCGCGTGCATTTGTTAAACTAGGAATCAGTTTAAAATATAAAATAATCAAAAATAATATTTTATTATGTTGTTTGCTAAATTTAAAACTAGAATCATATTATTTTGTTTACTAAGAAAATTAATATGAATATTTTCATTTAACAAAATTGTTATTGTTAGAATATGCCAATTCTGATGACTTTTTTGAAGTTTGTTGTCGGTGCTAGAAAAATCGCCGGAGTAGCTGTTAGCGTCAGAAAAGTCGTCAGAATTGGCATTGTCAACGGAAAAATCACCAAGAAAGTGGTATCTTCATCAAGAAACCGGTTTCCTGGTGATTTTTTCAGTGATTTTTCTAGCGACAATGCCAATTCCGACGAATTTTCTGGCGCTGACAGCAACTCCGTCGACTTTTCTGGCACCGACCGCTACCCCAGTGACTTTTCCAACACCGGCAGCAAACTCCGGTGACTTTTCTGGCATCAATGACAAATAAAACTTCCTAAACAAATAAAAACATTAAATATGGGATTTGAAAACTTAAATACATATATATGGCATATCAAATACCATAAAAAGACCTAAAAATAAAAAAAAAATACCATATAAATTAGTCAAACTTAAATGTGTCATATTTATCATAAGAACTTTTAAATCCCATAGTAAGTGTAATTTCCTAACATACCGGTAAAATAGGCAAAAGTTTAAAAAAAAATACTCTGATACGGAGAATTTTACTTTTAGGTTAATTAGGATTTTTGCCCCTTGAACTTTATCATGTACCAAATAATGTCTCCTCAATTTTTAAGGTCATTAAAAATTCCCCTAAATTATTGAGGTTGTTGGATTTAAAGACTTTGTCCAATTTTAGTAAGAAAAGTCTAACATGAATCAAAGTTCAGGAAGCATAATTTGGTATTTTTCAAATTTCGAGGGGCATAATTAGGTAAATATCAAAATCTGAGAAGCATAATTGAGTACATAGTCAATCACCGAATTAGAACAATAACATAAAAATCAACTAAAACAATTGTAAAACACTAGTAAACTACAAAAACAAATTAACCAAATAAAATTACAAAAAATGCTATACCTCAATAACTCTTTTGCCAGTGGAGACTTTCATAACATCATGAAAGGGAACCTTCACCTTGGAAAATTTTCCCTTACCCTAAATACATTAAAAAAAATTCAGAACAACAAAAAGACAACCGTTAAAAATATAAAAATCAAGTATATAATACTAGACACCGAATAGTTCATACAGAATAACAAAACATATAAAATTTAACAAAATTAGAGAGCGATGAATAAAATCTCAAATTGATATCTGACACTGAACAACACAAATAAAAATCCTAAAATAATAATAAAACAACAAAAAATCTTAAACTGCATAACAAGATTAAAAAAAAAACAAAACAAAAAACATAAACAACAATAAGATGATTAAAATCCCCCACCACCACCACCCAAAAAAAAAAAGATAAATACATTTGTCATTTTCTCTATCTTTGTCAAAAAAAAAAAAAGATAAAATAATCGTCACCTTCTTTGTCGAAAGAAAATATAAATTGATCCAAAATGGTAAAAAACAAACTTAACAACCATCGGTAACCATAATTAAAAAACGTGGATCAATTTTTCAAACAAATAGAAAAAAATTTAAAAAATAAGCTTAAGAAAAAGAAAAAAAAAATTAAAGATGATAGAGATAATTGTAACCACAATTAAAAAAATGTGGATCGATTTTTCAAACAAATTAAGAAAAAACCTGAAAAAAAGAAGCTTAAGAAGAAGAAGAAGAAGAAGAAGAAGAAGAAGAAGAAGAAGAAGAAGAAGAAAATTTTGAAGATGATGGAGATGAGAAGAGCAATAAGTAATAGATTTGGGATAACGTATATTCAACTTTAAAAAAATTAAAATAAGGAAAATACATAGATCAGAGAAAAATACCTAAAATATTTACAACAAAAGAAGAAAATAATCCTAAAACAGCTGAAAAACAACATAAATACTTTCGATACTTTAGGTATCTCGAAATCTTCATCATCAAGTTCGAAATTAGAGTCTGAATCTTTAATAATCGATTTTTAACGTTTTAATTTTCTCTTTTTTTCAAAGAATCAACAACTGATTTTCTTTTCGATGCTATAGGAGATGTATATGTGTAAGGGGATTTTTTTTGAAATTTTTCTTACTCATTGTCAATTTACTAATGAATTTTTGTGATAATTTTTGGGGTTTTTTATAACTAGAGAGGATGAATTTAAACGTGTAACAACCATTAATAAAAGGAACAATGTTTATAGGGATAAATCAATAACAAATGACAATAAATGAGAGAGAAAATGACTTTTGAAAAAAAAAAAAACTGAATAAAAATGATGAAAACCAACTAAGAAATCACCTTAAATCATAAACAACACAAAAATGTGATTAATTTTTCAAAAATAAGAGGAAAAAAAATGAAAAGAAGAAGAAGAAGAAAATAAAAGAAAGAGAATGAACTGAAGATAACTTTTTAATGGTTAATCTTTCAGCTTTTTTATTTTTTATTTTCTTTTTAAAAAATTATAAAAAAAAAAAAAAAAAAAAGATCCTAACATGACAAATGGCACAATAAAATAACAAACTTTTTATATCAAATACAATATATAATATAAACTTTCGACAATATTTTTATAAAAGATACTGTGTACCAGTATAAATGTAATAATTTAAAAAAAATGTATATAGTGAAAATTTTCCTTTAATTTATGTTTTGTGAATATATTTAATTTCTTGTGAAATTTAAATCTTGTTTGTGATTTAGTTGTCTCCTCATTGGAGGCACATTCCATAAAAAAACAAAAAAAAATGAACTAAATTTAGTAGTTTTAGTCTATTTATTAGAGATGATCATTCAGACATCTCCAATACACCAAAAAATAATTTTGTGATATATTTGATTTTTTTTTTTATGAAGTGATATATTTGAATTACTTTAAATATTGTATTCTAATAAATAATAATCCTATCATTAATTTTTTATATAAATAATAATAATAAAAATAAATAAATAACTACAATAATAAGAATAGCATAAAAGAAAATTAAAAAAAAAATTAATAATGATCATTCTATTTTAACATTTTAATTGACAAAATTATTTTATTGTATATTTATATATTTGGGTTAAGTTGTTTTGTGATTTAAAATATATCTTTTATTGATTTATTTCATTACATGTGTATTAAGTATCAAGCTATTTTAAATTGGGAAAGTTAGACAAAATTAGTAAATTTTAATGGAAAAGTCAATTATTTATTTTTCTTTATTTGCCTAGCCATATTTCTTATTATATTCTTATCCTATATTAGTTTTCTAATTAGTTTGATCAGATCTTGTATGAAGAAAACTAAAATAAGATTTTACTTTTCTATAAAAGGAAAGTCGCACTTATAGTTCACGATTCTATAGCTATAGAACTGAAAATTCCTGGGGAGACTGAAGAAGAAGAATAGTGCTACCTACAAAAAAAGGTTCTACAAGATTTTAGGAGGTAGCTTTTCGAATCTTGCCTTGAGAGGAAGAAAGCACTCTAAGGAGATCGAAGGGATTTCAAAAACTTGAAGTTTCGGCAAGATTCGTTTGAGAAGATAGAATATATTAAACTTGTGACATATAATAAAAGGGAGTCTATTTATGCATAAATAAATTACTATGTATTTTTTGGGACCTATCTAATGAATCTTATCTTTGGGTGTGTCCCTGTGGACTAGTAACAATCTTCAAGAATTGTTGACGCCATGTATCAAAACTTTGTCTACTTTTATCTTTTCTACACTGTTTGCAAGCACACGGTCAATCTTTGAATATATTCTATCATCCCCAAATTGCTTGTTGCACCAAGTATAGAAACTCCCACTGAATTTTACATCCTCCAACCGGCAGTGAGCAATACAATCCACAAAATCAGCAGAAGTTGAGAATCTAACTCTCTTACCAATTCTCTCCTCCTTTGACAAAATATCATTGAAATCCCCCATTACTATCCATTGCTTCAATGAATGTAGCTCTTGAAGCTCATACCAGAGCTTCTTCCTTCCATTTTCATCATTAAACGCATATACAAAGGTAACATAAAAGGATTCCTTCATATCTATAGTTGAAACTTCTAAATGAACCAATTGACTAGAGCACTTCAAGATATTCACATTATAGCTAGTTGGTTTCCAACTAACTACAATTAATTTTTTACACTGTTTATCTTCTATTCTACTCTGCAGTTACAAAATCGTGTTCTGTAGCTACAGAATAACTATTTCAGTACCAATTTTATTATTCTGTAATTAATTAAATTAATTAATAAATTGGTAATTATAAAACACAGAATTTCACTATATATATTTTCACCGCAAAATATTTCTTTCTTTATTAAGAGTTATGAAACTCCATTTTTAAAATTACCAAATGAAATTAACAAACAATTTCATTAATGTAAAACTATTGTAAAATTGTTTGAATAAAATTAAAATCTACTTTATCAGAAATTGAATTTGATAGATCAAATTAATACTGTAGAAATTAAAATGACAGAAGATGTTTTATATGTGGTATCAGCAATCATTCTTATTGACCTCGCTTTTAGTTAACGACAGTGAGTCAATTATTAAGCGATTAGAAATGAAATAAAAATAGAGCGAAAACCAATAAGCAATAAAGAATACCAGATTTTGAAGAGGTTCATCCCCTTTAGTATGGTAATAGCCTACTCCTCTTATATTGTATTGACTTGAGAACAAAGAACTCAGTGTTTTCTCTCTCAAAGCTCTTACAATGAAATCTCTGAGTAATTTTCTTAGATCTCTCTCTAAAGAAATTCTTTCAATCCCTTTCCAGTGAAGCTAGATCACTATTTATATAGCCTTAATGCATGAGGGAAGGTTTCCCTTTTGCTTACAATGTCTATAATAGGAAGGAACATTCATTACATAAATAGAATACACAAAATAGGGGATTCAGACAGTCTGTCGTATCCCTCTGATTCAATCCCATGATTGCATGAATTGCCTTCGTGCTTGGACTCCACGATATCAATTCTGAAGTAGTCAAGTCCTGGTAAATAGCTCAGAAAACCAAACTTGCTTTCTGCTCAGGTAGTCTGCCCTTTACCCTGCTCGGGTAAGTAGACGTTGTGCATGCAGATGTGCTACTTGAAGTCTGTTCGGGATATTCATCTCTGCCCAGGTGCAAGGAATGTTGGACATGTGTCACTTGTATGTGTTTCCACATCATAGTACAAAAAATAGGATAACATTTTGCGCCCAAGTCTGCCCGGGACCTCTGAGGTCGCACGTGGACTTCACTCGGTCTGGATCCTTATTTGGACGGGTAGCACGTGTTCGAAGCATCTGTTGGCAATTCGACATGACTCTGACCAAGGGTCTCTTCAATATTTGGCTCATTAATGCTGATTGACATATACATTGAACCACGCCCAAAAAATAGCACGTTTTGAAAGTTACCATTCAGGTAATTGAGTGCTCAACATACACTTTTGGGCAAAAACCGAGGTATTCAAATTTTGAAATGACTACTTTGTCTCACTAATTAGCTTATAAATAGGGAAGAAATCCCTAATCAACCACTTTTAGCATTTTTCGTTCTTGAAGAAGTCAGAGCAAGAAAATCTTTTCCTCTCAAATCCTTCGAAGAATCCCAAGGAAGCGTCGATCAGTGTCATTCGAGCAACTCTAAAGCTTCAAACTGTGAGTAAGTTCTTCATCTCTTTCCTCTTTTATGCTAGAATATTTGATTTTCTAGGTTTTTACTGTAAGAAATTTGAAAGCTCTTCTCTAATTGACCCACACGTAGCTTGGCTTGCAATGATGCCAAGTGCGGAGCAGGCCCGGCCTGCTGCTGAGGAGGAAGACATCGAGGGGGACGCTGAAGTCTAAGAGGTGGAGGATTAGGGTGAGGTACATCCGGATACTCCATCTGAAGCCGGGGAGGAGGGAACAGCTCGGAGGCTGCCCTTTGGTGGGTTCAACGAAGATGGAGAACCCGTGTCTGAGGCCGATGAGGACTATGTTACTGAAGAATACACCGAGGCTGTTTCTCAGAGAATACAAAGTGTAGTAGGAGCTCGGTGGGTTTCTCCTCAATCTATAGTAACCCAGGCAAAAATGAAGATTTTGGAGAAGCACAGCTACACTTAGGGGATGTCAAATGCTTCCTTCCCTCTCCAAACCACTGGGCAACTAGTACAAGCGAGGGGTGTTGTGCCTAGTCGGGCACTCATACTAAGCAGGGTGCAATGCTACCCTTGCTTCCGTACTTTAGGAGAATAACAGATTACTACCATCTTTGCCCGACCCAATTCACTCCAAAGGGCATCAAATATCTATTCGCCCTATTCTTTCTTTATGATTCACAAGGATGGGGTGAGCCATCCCCACACGACACCAACTGGCTCCTTGATCTAAAGTCAACTCCCAACCAGAGCAGGTCGGGGTATTTCTATTTTTCTCAAGTCAAGGAGAAGTGGCTGACGGGCACCATGGACATTTTGTGGACGAGTACTACTTTGTCCACCCTACTAGCCACTGAGGCCAATTACATTAAGTACAAACTCTTCCCAGAGGATTTTATGCTGAGGCCCGTGAAGGAGAAGAAGAAGGCAAAACTTAGGCAGGTCGGGGTGACCGAGCAGGAGAAGCTGAGCAAGAAGAAGAAGAAGAAGAAGGCTCTCCTCAATGACCAAGCACCAGTGGAGCGTGCTATCAGGATTAGAGAGCCTGATATGCCTGTCCGGCCGTCCACCCCAGTTGTTCCCCTTGAACTTTCGACAATACTGATTTTGGCATCTAAAATATTCGATTTGTTAAGAATCTCCCCTAAACTTTACATTTACAGAAATTTAGTCTTTCTGTTAGGTTCCGTCCCATTATTCTGTTTAAATGATGACGTGTCTTTGTCAATTAGCAACTTTACCCCGTAAACTTTGACAACTATAAAATCGTACCCCCCAAAATAAAAATGAGAAATATTCAATATTTTTTTTAGTAAATCTTAAAAAATTAATATAGATCTTAAGAAAAAATATTTTGAATGATTAAGAAAATTAAAAAAATAAATTAAAATTTTAAAACTAATTAAGCGATATAAAAAATTATTTATTTTTTATTAGAAATTTCATTTAGATATTAAAAAATATATATTAAAAATTAATTTTTTGTAAAAACTAAATTTTACGGGAACAAACTTGAGTATGTTTTATTTTTATCAAAAAATGTAGATTTGTTTAAGTAAACATTATATTTTTTTTTAGTTTAATATATATTTTTATTGAATTTTTAATTATATTTTTTTATTTGTTAAGATATGAGTTTATAAATATAAATAAATTTCATTTTTTTTAAAAAAAAAATATTAGTTTATTTAAATTATGTATTAGATTCTCAATAATTTTAGTTTGATTTTTTAAGATACGTGTTTATAAATAAAATAAAGTTTGGAAATACTTTTTAGAAATAATTTAAGTTTTTTTAAGTAAAATTAACATTTTTTAATCAATTTAATATTTTTATTCAATTTTCTAATAATTTTTATTATTTTTTTCTGAATTATTAGAATATTATAAGGGTAAATTACCACATAAATACTTAATGTTTCAGATTTTATACACTTAAATATCTATCCAATGTTATAATTCTCTTACACTCGTTACTACCACTTGTGTTAACTCATAAATATGGACACCTGAAGGGTCCAGATGTATTACATTTATTTATTTATTTATTTATTTATTTAAAACTTAATATTCTTAATATCAAATTTTTGGTAGTTGTACTATAATGAACTCAGTTATGGGTAATCTTATGAGAAAAATTATTATCATAGTATGACCGAATAGGTGTAGTTGATAGATAACCTAAATGCAACCAATCAAAGCAATAAAAAGAAATTAATTCATTTTCATTCCTTTATTTCATTACTTTCAACTAGAAGCAACCTTTAATCATGCTCAATACTATATTATGTATTCAAAAAGTTCCATTCTACTAACTTCTAATTATTATTTTCAAAATAAAACTTAAAAAAGTTGAGATTAGAATAAGAGACAAGGCAATTACGAGTCACTCTCATAAAATTTGATTGGTTTTGGTATGTGTAGTTTAGTATTATTTTTCTTAAACTACCTAAACTAAGCACCACCAAGGACATCATAGTTAAACTAAAGTGTAAAAAAAGAAAAGCACAAAAACTATAAACTATAAGAAAAACAAAAGGCACTAAAACTTGAAATGAATGGCTAATTCTTCACTCTTTATTTTGATGATTTAATAATCAATATAGTATATAATAATTTATTGATTCTGATTCTAGTGTATTCAGTTCAATCTCGATTCGACACATCCTTAGCAGGACCACCACTTGAGATGCCTCTAGATAATCTTATGATGAGTTATGACCCTTTAATGAAAGGAGCTTTTGAAGTCTTTAACTTCACAAATTTTAAGATATAAGAATCCACAAAGGATTCCCTATGAGTGCCCAAAAAGTTAGGGTAGGAGAGAGAAGAAGAAGAAGAAAAGAAACCAAAACCAAAGCTACAAGTTGAAAAGAATTTGATGAACTAGTAAACATAAGATAACACTTCATCACATATTATTGAAAGAAGGACAATGCTGCATAAACATAACTATCAATTTAAAAGGAATTGGTTATGTACATTGTACTATGCCATTATACAAATCCTTTTGCCTAAATACCTTGTTGTATTGAAATTTAGTAAAATTTTAAAACATGTAAACCAAAATGTTACAAGAACATGATTATGTCTGTTAGAGTTCTCTAAGAGGACTAAGCACCTTTCTCACTGGCCTTGTGTCAGCATCAGTATTACCACAAAGTAATCTTAACTGATAAAATCCGCAATCACATTAACGTGCCTGCAAGAAGGAACAAAGAAATGAATGCTGAAATGAGAATTCATGAGCACAGAGAGGAACAAAAGAAGACAACAATGATGATGATGATTGATGATCAAAAACACAAAACCCAAAATGAAGAGCAAACAATACCTTTGATCCTCAATTTCGCCCTTTTGAATGCTGAAATGAATCTGATAAAGAAATCTAAAAAAGTGTACCATCCAAATACATTAAGCAGCTTTCCATGACGATATGGCAAAGATGATTCGTCCTTTCCATCCCTGCAATAGCCAACCATTGTCTTCATCAATTATAAAGTCTCTGTGGTAAGTTGTCTTTACTTTCTCAGCTGCCCTCTTCATGACATAGCGGCTTAAAGGTTGTTGCACAAACCCGGACCTCATGATCCTGATTTGCCATTGTTTGTATGTTTCTGGCCTTTCCACTCTTTCACATCCCTCACAAGCTATGACATTTAAAGCCTCCCTACCAAAGATCTCTTTCTCAATTAGCATCCGCTCCGGTTCCCAGCGGGGTACAATCAATTCAAGCATATCAAACAATGCAGAAAAGTGAAACAATGCCTCTCGAAACCGAGTAACAAAAAAAGGTGCATTGTATGCTCCATTTGTAATCCCATGGATGAAGAGATCAGGTTTAATTCTCTTTATCAAATCAAGAACTCTATTTCTTGCACTCTCTGCAGTCACACTTTCATCGGGCAAGTTCTTACCCCGATACAGACAGTTAACTACGAGGAAGTCATTCTTGTCAATCTTTAGTTCCTCAAGTGTAATGGTCTCCCATTTCTTTGCAATTGCATGATAATCAAAAGTAACATTGAAAGTTTCAGCATAGGCTTTTAATCGTCGTCCTGTTTCGTCAACTCTCTCAGCTGGTCGAAAGCCAGGTTGTGGAAACTCTATCCCAGTGATCCGAAGCTTTGGTGGTCCACCTTCTCTCATTGACAGGCGCTGAATAAGGGTGGGCCATTGAAAACCATAAAGGATACCAAAGTCAATGACATGAACACTTGTTGCTTTGGCTGCTGTATCCAGTATTGTCCTGTTCGATGTAAAGTTAGATATCTTCCTAAATGGGCAGGCAGCAAGGTAAAGCCGGTAAGCTTTCAATATATCAGCAGCAGATGTTCTTTTATTAACAAGACCTTTGTAGATCTGGCTACCTGTACCGGCCAAGCGTGCCTCAAGACCATCAGCAAAACAACTAGCTAATCTCTGAGAACCATCCCCAAAAGGAGAGGAATGTTGTCTAACTTGCTTTAGCAGTTCATTTGCACTCCTATGATCATCAGCTGCAACTGCTTGAGCGCACTGAATCAATAAAGATCTCAAATCCACCACCTCCTTCTTCTTTACTTGTCTCTTACCACGACTCTTTCCACCACTTAATCCTTTTATCTGGCCAGTTTGTTGCATACTTTTCGTGAGATCACTCTGCAAGTCTGCACGGAAAGATGTCAAATGCTCGTGACCATCCCCAAGACTACAAAGAAGCACAAGATCAAACATCTTCGATCGCAAAGTGGATTCTATGTAAATGGCAGCTTGCTTGCTACTCCTCTCATCTTCCAAATCTTCAACGTCACTGTAAGGATGTTTTCTTCCCCTAGAGCTTCCAGGAGAACACTCATCATTTGACTTAACAGAAACCTCACTTGTCCCAAACTTTGAAGGAACCAAAGCCAACAACTCGTTTGCCTCTACAGAACCAACCAAGTCATTTTGAGTGGGAAGAAACCTGCTAGCCTCCTCAACCCCCTTCCTAAACTGCCACATTGACCGATTCTCACTACACAGATCAGGAGCTTGAATTATAGTACTGTTGGGGGAGTCCAACAATCCATCTAAACTGCTAATTGCACTATTTGAAGAGCTGTAGGATGATTGAGAAACTCCAAATTCAGGAATACAGTGTAATTGAGAGGTATAATTATCTAGATTTTGATACAAGGGATTATCAACCAAATACTCATTGCTATAGCAACTACTATGTACATAATTGTTGGAGCTTGTAGTAAAATTTTCTTCTAGACTTTCACCATTTTGAAAAACATGATTTTGTTCAGGGGAAGGTGGATACTTTTTACCAAGAACTTCATAGAACGATTTTTCAGCAGCTCGAAGATCCGAAGACTCTTCAACTATACTAGTCTTGTCCTCATGATCCTCTTCTTCCATGAGCATCTGGCTTATGTACTGCAATACTGTATCTGAAAAGTCACAGTCTTCTGGGGAATTAACATCATGGGACAAAGTTGAAATAGTGTTTTCGATAGCTGGGGTTAGATCAGGTTGAGGGTAATGAAACCCCATGTGGCTGTGATCCGAGAAGGCATTGTGATTATGATTATTGAATCTAGTTTCAGCCATAATATTATTGTGACTGGAAATAACTGACAAAGGTTTGCCTTTTCCAAAATGAATTACTCCATTTCCAGAGCCAGTATATCCCCTTAGACTCTGATCCATTCTCATTCAACCAAAAACCAAAACCCTTTGTCTAGTTCAATACACACCCAAGTTCCTTCTCCAAACAAAAATAGCTCAGTCTGTACTTATTAAATCACATCACTACAGTCTACCGTGGAGTGCTAAATTTCATCCTACCCTTTAAGAAATAAAACAAACTTTCAACAAAATCATAGAAGAAAAAAACAGTAAAAGCAATTATTTTTACACCAAAAAAAGAAACATGTAGCATCGTTCATTTTCATTTTCATTAAAAAGAAAAAAAAAATCCAAAAGAAAAGTCAACATCAAACGAAAATGAAAACCCAGAAGAGGAAACAGTACAATACATATCGTATATATTTTCAAATTAAATACAATTAGATCCAAGTGCTTACCTCATTGAAGAAGCTGAAGTGCCAAGCTTCAAGGCATAGAGAGAAAAGGAAGAAAGAAAATGTGTTAGAGAGAAAAGGTTCTTTTAGTAATTAAACATGGTCTATACTTTTTGACAAAAGAAAAACATGGTCTAACACTTGTAGTCTTCTAGACCGAATCAGAGCCGTTTGATTTCAATCAACACTCATCTAGATCCACCCGCCTACAACAATAAATAAAATAAAGGGTGTTTCTTTTTCTTTTTTTCTTTTAACAATATAAAATAAGGCCAGGGTGTTATATAAACTTTGTTTTATATATAACTTATTTTTTTGTTTTAGTAATATATATTTTTTTTTTAATACGAAGTTATAGACAAAAAAAAATAATAGATTAGATATTGACACTAAAACCACTTTAATTATATGATTTGTTACTTAATTCTATAAATTAATTATTGACTAATTAGTAATTTTTTTTCTTGAACTTTGACATGTACTAAATCATGTTCCTTGAATTTTTTTGGCTGTTAAAAATTCTCCCTGAACTATTAAGATTGTTAGATTTAAGGAATTTTGTCTAATTTTAGTAAAAAAATTATAGCATGGATGAAAGTTCAGGGGGCATGATTTAGTACATATCAAAGTATGAGGGGCGTGATTTGGTAAATATCAAAGTCTGGAGAATATGGTTTAGTACATAAACAATCACTGAAACAGTAAAATTGAATGAAATTAAACAAAAGTCCATAAATTTAACAATCTCAATAATTCAGGGAGAATTTTCAACGGCCAAAAAAGTTCAGGGGGCATGATTTGATATATAACAAAGTTTGGGAGAAAAAATTGCTAATTAGCCTTAATTTTTTGACAATAAACTATCTAAATTTCACTTCTCTTAGGTTATTTACTCTTTTGTGTAAAAACTTTAGTTAAGTGTCACGGTATATATACCATAGTATATACTAATACACACATAGTAAATTTTTAGTGGTTCGCATAATATTGATAATTAAATATTATAAAAAATTATAAAATCACTTAAAATATAAATAAAATTAAAATGTAAAATCCAAAATAAATAAATAATTTGTTTGTCTTCATCTTCATTTTCTTTCTCCTTCGTTATTCTCCACACATACCACCACACTACCCACTATTATTATCACCACCACCATAACCACCACACCACCACCACCAAAAATCAAAGACCTCGATTTTGGGAAACAAAATTATTTACCGAGATTTTCATAAACTAAATATTTAGGAGCTAAAGAAACAATAATTTACAGAAAGAAATAGATGAAGGTTTTTTACGTAGTTCGGGTATTAATAAACCTTACTCCACGTGTCTGTCCATTAGCCTCTTAGGGCAATTTTAATGTGTTTACAATATTTTTGTAGGAAACCCTAACTCTTTACTCTAAGTTTCTCTTGAAGAAGAAGAAGAACTAGAGTAATATTAGCAGAGTTTTAGCTACGTAAGTTGTGATGCCCCCTTCCAATGAGAATTGAAGGGTATTTATAGGTTAAGTGGCGGGTTTAGACAAGCCCATGACCCACCTAAGGTTTCTACTAAAATTTCACCATTGGGGTAAATTAGATGCAATATGAGAGTTGGCTGAATGATCCAGTGGGAAACACTATGCCCGTGCGTGCAGCAGCTAGATAATGGGAACCATTTTGTACCATATGGACATGTAGCATGCAAAGGTTTAACCTTTAATAGTAGAGGCACGTGTCGCCCAAAGCTTGCTTCTTTAGGAGTAGAAGTTTATAATACCCGTCTGGCAAAAAGGTAGTAGAGGTACGCACACTACCATGCTTAGATGTAGGAGAGAAGATCTGATCTTCATTAAAAAAAAAAAAAAAAAAAGTATAACTGTCACTTGGTGATCAAGCGTGCATAAAAGCTCAAAATTTGTGGCACTCTAGAATGGTCAATATCCATTTTAGGCCTTTCAAATACATGTCCAGGTATTGTCCGGGAGAGCCTCCCTTCTTAGACCCCTCTGGGTCCGGGAGAAGCAATTTTCCTTCTGCGTCTAGGAAGTTAAGGTAGGCTTAAGCAGGCTTCCGTGTGTTCATCCATCTCGAGTTGTTCCCGGTTCCAAGAGGCTTGCCCGTGTCAGGGTTGTATCAAAGGGATTTGATTAGGGAAGTATTAGAATAATCCTCCTCATTAAGTGCCACGTGTCATACTTTGTAGAAACACGAATAACATTTACTCCCCAAGCTTTCGGGATACAATGCGGTCCGGGAGCTTACAATACTCTTCTGCTCCTTGAAGATAAGCTTTTGACATGTGGTGCTGGATGGGATCACGGACGCATCCCATGAGCTGTTACCAAGTAAAGGGTCATTAACTGTAGGTACCATTGGTGTGGCACGCATGCGGCACCTTTAATGCAACTTTTGGTAACACGCACGCGTGGGGGCATGTTTCTTAGGAGGAGTTGTAATGATGGCAGGACTGTTGGGTTTTATGCCCTAAATAAAACTCATTTCAATATAATAAGATTTGCTTATTAATATAGACCAGAAATAACATTTAATGTTGCATGGTTCACATGATTTATTTCATGATTATATGTACATAATGTATAAATTCATCTGAAACCCTTTTCACATACTTGATCCTGTTTATTGTGCCGTCAACACATTGGAAAGTAAACATGACTATGTGAATAAAGTTTCCTAGATTTATCAGACATAGGGTTTTACTGATATGATAATCTACAACAAAGTTTACTTGCATTTGAAGAAATGCTATGTTCTTTCCAGAGCATTGGTTAAAGTAAAGCTCAGGTTGGATGCATGGAGTATGCATTGGAAGGGACCGATATTGAACTTTGACTTAGATTTAATTAAACTTACCGTAATATCTATTCAAGTCAATATCGCCTAGTTGATCCTAGATCAAATGATCTTAATCCTGATATGATTAGGCTCAATCTCGAGACGCTATTCGTGTTCTTTGATTTGTTAGTTAAGCCTACTTTTAGGTCAGGGTGATACGTACATTTTGGGAACACGGTAGAGCAATTGAGTGGGAGCGCTAGCATAAACATGGAATCTATAGCTTCTATCTGGCGAATAGTAAGCAAAGGATGATCTCCTTTGAGCTTGACCAAACGAACATAAATGGTGGAGTACTCATTTCACATAAGCTGAATTATCATTTATACGGGGTCAAGTGTTTTAAGGAATAAATACATTGTAGAATGTAACGGTAATTTAATCCCTTTACAGTGTAGATCATTCATATAGAGGATCATTGATCACATTAGGATTATAACAATGGATAACTAATGATGTGTCTATATGGTGGAACATATAGAGCATTCTATATAACTGAGAGTGCAATTCTAAGTTCTATGCGTGGATTCAACGAAGAATTAATAAGTTAGTGAATTTTAGTGCTAAATTCTTGATCTACTTATTGGAAGCTCGGTTATATAGACCCATGGTCCCCCCACTAGTTGAGATAATATTGCTTGTAAGACTCATGTAATTGGTTTTGATTAATCAATTATAATTCACAAGTTAGACTATGTCTATTTGTGAAATTTTCACTAAGTAAGGGCGAAATTGTAAAGAAAGAGTTTATAGGGGCATATTTGTTAATTATGATACTTTGTATGGTTCAATTAATAAATATGATAAATGACAATATTATTTAATAATTATTTATAGTTATTAAATAGTTAGAATTGGCATTTAAATGGTTGAATTAGGAAATTGGCATTTTTGAGAAAATCAGATACAAAAGGTGTTAAAATTGTAAAATTGCAAAACCCAAGGCCCAATCCACTAATGCTTGGCCGACCACCTATTGTAGGTTTTTAAATTGATTTTTTCATTATTTTAATGCCATATAATTCAAATCTAACCCTAGTGGAATGCTATAAATAGATAGTGAAGGCTTCAGGAAAAACACTTCTTCTGATTCAGAAAACCTGAGCTTTCTCTCTCCCTATCTTTAGCTGCCACTTCTTCTTTCTCTTCCCTCTTGATAATTTCGAAATCCTTAGTGATTAGAGTAGTGCCCACACACATCAAGCAATACCTCAATCATAGTGAGGAAGATCGTGAAGAAAGATCATCAGCAAAGGAGATTCAGCATCAAGGATTCAGAGAAAGAGATCCAGGTTCAGATATTGATAATGCTCTGCTACAGAAAGGAATCAAGGGCTAGATATCTGAATGGAAGGAGTCATTATATTCCGCTGCACCCAATGTAAGGTTTCTTAAACTTTATATGTGTTTAATTTATCGTTTTAGAAAGTTCTTATTTAGGATGTTAATAAACATACTTGTGAGTAGATCTAAGATCCTGGTAAAATAATTTCCAACAACTGGTATCAGAGCCATGGTAATTGATTTACTTGCAAGAAATTTGGACTTTAAAACGATTGTTTGTATGTTCTTTGGATGGTATCATGTTGTATTGAGTGTTATTTGATGATTGATTGATGTTTGTGAAATTTTCGTGAAAAATAATTGCGATTTTATCTCTGGAATTATTTTTATTGGATAGTATGGAAAAAATTAAGCAAGTTAGCCTTTTACAGAACTTAATTTGGATTTTATTTGAATTAGTTATGATTTTTTGAAGATTTGAAAAAATCGAGGTCTTTGATTTTTTCCTGCGATCGCAAATGTGTCCGTACAGTTTCGAATTTTTTTTGTTTTTCTTCGATTTTTCATGCTTTTTCATGGAATTAACTTCCAATTTTTTGTATAGTTTTGTATTTATACTATTACTATTTCTAATTTAATTCTAATTATCATTTTGAATTAATTTAATATTTTTTAAATTTAATTCAAGATATTAGTGTAATTTGAATTTGAGTAGAATTAGTATCTATCTTCTTGCTTAAAAATCTATCTTATTTTTAAATGTGATTATATCTTATTTTTTTTTTTTTAAATTTAAGGTCAGATTTTATAAGATATTTATAAAATCTTTTAAGATATTTTTTAAAATATCTTATCTTTTAAGATATTTTTAATTATATCTTATTTTTTAAGATTTTTTTTAAAATCTTTTTAGATATTTTGACCTTATTTAAATTTAAAATAAGATATTTATAATCATGTAATTTTAAATAGATGTAAGATATTTTGCTAACTTTTAAATTTTGTTATTTTATTTATTTAAATTAAATTTAAAATCTGAAAAGATATTTCATTTATCTTTTCTAATTTTTATTTAATTTTTATTTTTAAAATAACATTTAATTTTTAAAAGTAGTTAGCAAATTTTTGAAATGATATTTAGGTTGGTTGAAACCTAATTTTTCAAAATTGTAGGTTTAATTTTAAATTTAATTTTTCTTAATTTTCGAATTTTTTCAAATTCTTTTAAAATTTTTCGAATTTTTTTTATTTAATTAATTATTTTCGAAATTAAATATTTAATTTAAAATTAAATAAATCCTACATCCAACTATCCAGCTAACCTTGTTGCAGGAGTATGTGTTTTAGCTTATGTGTAAGTTTTTTAAAACCTATTATTACTTGATTGCAAATAGCCATGGTTACCTTTTGTCAGATCTAATGATCTGATGACTCCCTTGGTCAAGATAATAATTTGTAACAGGTATATTTACAATCTTCTTTCATCTGTGTATGACCTAGCAACATGATAGGACCCATCCAAAGTGTGCCTGTGTGAGCCTATGTGTTTAATTTTATTATAGATGCATATAGGTTGCTGTTGCTAAAATAAATTATCATAGTTCTTGATAGAATTTATTTAGGCCCATTTAGTTTTTGGGCTTATTCAATTAATAACAGTTGTTCTTATTAAGGTTAAATTCCTCTCTTTTGGGCCTTGTGTGAGAGTTGGGAGCCATAGAAGTGGGTACGACATACTGAACCCAGCACCCCCTCACCCAAACCACCCCAATTGTGAAGGCCCATTTGCCTGATTTGAACAACTGTACTAGGTTAATTACACTAGTTTAACCTAATAAAATTGATTAGCAACATAATTAATTTCATTTATTTTGAAATTAATTTAAGAAAATTATAGTTTAAAGAATTCTTTATTCTAAGCTAAACTATATGTATTTTCTTGTATTTAATTAAATATAGAATTATAACCATCTAGATTCTTTCTGGAACTTAATTTAAATTTTTCATTAAATATTCTTATTTAAGTTGATATTTAGTTATCTACAACTAACCAACTTAAATCTGAATATCTTTTGAATTTCAAATTTCAAAATTAAGTTGAGGAATTTTAGGCATTGGTTATTAAGATTCTTTAGATATTTTTTTTTTAAGTTAATATCCTTTCGAATATTAACTTAAAATGGAATATTTTCAAATTAAGTGGTTACAACTTAATTTTTGATATTTAATTAAATTTAAATTTGAAAAATATTTAAGTTCTAGATTTTTTCTAATACAACTTAAATTAGATATTTTTTCAAATTTTGTGAAAAAGATACTTAGTCAAATAAGATATTTTCTAGATAGTTATTTCTAGACTACTTATTATTTCTAATATTAAATAGGAAAATACTATAAATTGTGAAATTAATTATTTATATAATTAATTTTGGTACAATTTATTCTAAGTATATTTTTTCCTAGTATTAAACTAGAGATTGATAATTAAGCCTTCTCTACACTTAATTATTTATTTCTTGAATTTAATACGTTTAATTAATTTGAAAATTAAATATCTAAGTTGATTTTTATCATCATACTTAAATATTTCTTTTTCATGACATTTGATTAAATAGAAAATTATTTTTAGTTGAAATTTATTTTTTCAACTAAATTTAAATAATTTTCAAAATATATTTTTCTTTATTTTATTAATCAATTTTCGAAATTACATTTCTTAAATGCTAGAATTTCGAATTTTATCTTGAAAAATAGATTAAGTTGAAAATTAATTATTTATTTTAATTAATTCTTGGATCAACTTAAATCAATGATTTTTTCATTTATTGATTAATTTAAAATAAATTGAATTAAAGTATATTATTAGAAATTGAATTAATTAGTCAAAGGAAAATCTAGATAGATGATATTTTTGCCTGAAGTATTTTTCTAGTGTATTTAATTAAATAGAAAATTAATATTTAAGTTGATTTTCATCATCATACTTAAATATTTGAAATTTTTCTTATATATTTAATTAAATAGGAAAATTATATTTTTTTGTTGTAAATTAATTTTATTAATTAATTTTGGGCCAACATTAAATTAGAATAATTTTTCCAGGATTAATTTTTTATTTTAACATGCATTTTCGAAAATTGTATTCTTAAATACTTTAATTTTTCGAAATGCAATATATATTTATAGAAAATTAAATTTGAGTTGTAAATTAATTTATATTAATTTTGTAACAACTTAAATTGAATATTTTTCTAAATATTTATTGGAAATTATTACTAAGATGGAAATAATTCATGTTATTTTTATATCCATCTAAGTAAAATTTATAAATATTAAATTAAAATTTACATTTAGAATTTTTCATTCTAAATTGAAAATTTTAAATAAATATATATTTAAAATAAATAGATTAAATAAAGAGAATCAAAGAAAATACAACTCACTTTAAATAATGAGCTTGATTATTATTAAGATATTCGATCTCCATTGTTGGTCTTACAAAAGTTAAATGTTTTCAATATAACCTCGAGACGCTAGACTTCGTCCCCCTATGGATGGTTATTCGTTGAACGCATTTAACACCGTAAGATTTCATTTGATAAGTGTTTTGTAAGTTTTCGTTTCTATTAGACTCTCCCCTACGGTGACTACTTAGAGATAAACTTATGAAACATGAAACAATGGTGGAAGCTCATAAAATGATAATAACCTTGACTCTCGCCTACCGGGACAACGTTGGATTCTTATTTTGATCGAATAAAAGGTTGCTAGAATGGTTTCTATTTTAGATGAGCTGACAACTCTATTCAATAAATGATACTTTGACTCTCGCCTACCGGGATACTGTATCAGTTTGTTGAAAACCTTGGAAATTATTTAGGATTGTATGTTTTAGTATTTTCACTAGTCATTCCTACTTGCTATATGTTTATAATTTCTGAATTGTGTATGAATTTATATTGAACCATGTTATTTTCTGTTATTAAGTTGTAGTTTAATTTCGAATCTTCATTGTTGGTCTAACTTGTTCGTTTTTCTAATGAGATAAATCCCTAATGGATTTTCACCATTAGACATACATAATAGTGTAAGATCTCGAAAGATAAGTATTGTATTACGACATCTAACTGTTCATCAATTGATGACACCTTAGACTAGTATTTTTACAATATGAAACAAGAAGATTACATAAATAAGATTACTTTGTCTTTCGCTAATCGAAGCATCGTTGGATTCTTATTTTAAACGAAATTATCCTAATTTCTCTTAGCTTATTCATTTCGAATTAGCTCAATAATATATCATTGGATGAATGGTCTATAAATCATTTCATGTCATTCTATATTTTCTCTTAAGAAATTAAATGACGCATATGATTATAATCCCGAAATTCTATTCCCAATTGATATAAATCCTCAATCTTAGAAATCTCCTACTTGTATGGGCAAATCTGACTTAGAGTTTGTATTAGTAGTGGTGGTCCAAGAAAGAATTACTCATTATATTTGGTTGAATTTAAGTCTTTGACTTTAATTTTAGAATCCAAACAGAAATTTTCTTATATTTCTAATTCCAGATACAATACAGTTACACTTTCTCAAGTGTTTAATATCCATCTTTTATTAATGGATTCAAACTGTATGGAATATGAGTTAGGTATTCTGTGACCAGGATCCACTTGCACTATTCTAAGAATTCTTTTATAAACCTATGTCATCAAAAGACACTACCACATTTTTTTTAATCTATGGCATTTGTATCTTGTTCATAGTGGATTTGACAAGATCAATCTCTGCAAAGAGTTAATATGCCTATATCCACTGAAAGTAGTTCATCTCATTCGCAGATGGATGTACATTCAGGGGTGGATATGAGTTTTTCGTTATATTCTTAAAACGATAACTCTAGATTATACCTTTTAGCAAAGAAATTTGAAATATTTGAAAATTTTCATTAATTTCTAGCAATGGTTAAAACCATTAAGGTAAGTGGTTAAAGATCTTGCGAACTGATAGGGGTGGAGAAATAGTTAGTAGATATGCAGTTCAAAGATCATTAAATTGATTTTTGAGTTATATCCAAACTTACCTCCCCAAAAATTTCGAGTTGCATATTGATGATTAGTTACTAGTCGTTGCCCAATTCCTTCTATGGTAATACAATTTCAGAATGATGTAATGGTTGTATACTTAATGTAAATCATTACTAGATTCATGGATGACCTAATCAAAATCTTAAGAAAAGCTAGACTGTTAACCATGGTTTGTTAGCTATTCTAAGTGATTAGGGGTGTACCATCCCATTGTCAATAGATAAGAAAGTGTTTGTTCAAACAAATACTACTTTTCTAAGAAAATGACTAAGTCTGAAAAACAAGTAGCAAATAAAGGAGATATTTAATTCTTGATTCCAAAAGTGTTCTATCATCTTATATAACATATGACGATCCCACTGCCTCTGTTGTCTTGTCACAACCAAAGAGGTTAATACCGTTTAGTTTTCTTCGACATAATTCACGGTACCTTGTCGTAGTGGGAGAGTTTCTAGGAACTCACCTTCTTATGACTTGGGAGATACTAGTGATTAAAATCCATTGTGAGTTTAAACAAGTAATGGATTGTCAAGATAAGAAACTAAGAAGAAAAGCCAATAGAACTATGGTTTAATCCATTCACATGGAATAACCTAAAGTTTTCTATTACAAGGACATAAAAGGAAATTTTAGTTAATAAGTCTATTCAATGGACTTAACAAACTTCCTGTTCCTAGTATTATAGGTTTGATTTTATCTAAACCTATGGCTTGTGGTATACCTGGTAATTACTTACTCTAATGCAAGCAACTTACTTTAGTAAGATGCTGAAGCATTTTCTTTCTAATGGCAATCTATAGAAGCTTCACAACTTCTTAGGTATAGATTTTATTTAACTAAGGAAAAGTCTTAACTATTCCAGAAAAGATAAAGCCATGAAAGAATTTCTTATATCAACAGTGAGAGGTCTTAGATATGCTTTTGTATGCCTTAGACCAGACACCTGCTGTTGAGTGGGAGTAATGAGTAGGTATCAGATTAATCCAGGAGAAGAACATTGGAAGACAATCAAGTAAATCCTAAGATTAAGAAGATGAACTATATGTTAGTCTATAAGAGTGTGTTTAAAACTCTTAGACTACACCATATCAGATTTCGAAATTTGCCTTTGTGCTAGTAAATCTTTCTTATAAGATGGTGGTTACTCTGGGGGTGGAATAGTGATTTTGGAGAAGTGTAAAAACCTATCTGAAGTCTCTAGGTCTACCAGAGAGGGACTGAATGTTAAACTTGCAGGAAAGGTACTTATTCAGTCTAAGGAAAGTTCTATACATTTTTGGCATCATTCCAAATTGCCTTAAACTGCTAGTGTTAATTTCCTGAGTAACCAAAAGTAGTTGCCAAAGGTATAGAATCCAGTATCCCAAGAGAGTAGACATATAGAGAGGAATTTCACATTATCAATGATTTTGTGATTAAGGAAGAGTAATGGTGGAGAAAAGGTTGTGGTTAATTCAACCTTTCAGATCCTATTACGAGGAGTTTACTACTACTACACTTAATTTGTATATCAAGGTGTTGAGATTATTTGAAACGCACTTTTTGTTTTATATTAGTGCAAGTGGGAGTTTGTTGGGTTTTATGCCCTAAATAAAACTCATTTCAATATAATCAGATTTGCTTATTAATATAGATCAGAAATAACATTTAATGTTGCATGGTTCACATGATTTATTTCATGATTATATGTACATAATGTATAAATTCATCTGAAACCCTTTTCACATACTTGATCCTGTTTATTGTGCCGTCAACACATTGGAAAGTAAACATGACTATGTGAATAAAGTTTCCTAGATTTATCAGACATAGGGTTTTACTGATATGATAATCTACAACAAAGTTTACTTGCATTTGGAGAAATGCTATGTTCTTTCCAGAGCATTGGTTAAAGTAAAGCTCAGGTTGGATGCATGGAGTATGCATTGGAAGGGACCGATATTGAACTTTGACTTAGATTTAATTAAACTTACCGTAATATCTATTCAAGTCAATATCGCCTAGTTGATCCTAGATCAAATGATCTTAATCCTGATATGATTAGGCTCAATCTCGAGAGGCTATTCGTGTTCTTTGATTTGTTAGTTAAGCCTACTTTTAGGTCAGGGTGATACGTACATTTTGGGAACACGGTAGTGCAATTGAGTGGGAGCGCTAGCATAAACATGGAATCTATAGCTTCTATCTGGCGAATAGTAAGCAAAGGATGATCTCCTTCGAGCTTGACCAAACGAACATAAATGGTGGAGTACTCATTTCACATAAGCTGAAATATCATTTATACGGGGTCAAGTGTTTTAAGGAAAAAATACATTGTAGGGTGTAACGGTAATTTAATCCCTTTACAGTGTAGATCATTCATATAGAGGATCATTGATCACATTAGGATTATAACAATGGATAACTAATGATGTGTCTATATGGTGGAACATATAGAGCATTCTATATAACTGAGAGTGCAATTCTAAGTTCTATGCGTGGATTCAACGAAGAATTAATAAGTTAGTGAATTTTAGTGCTAAATTCTTGATCTACTTATTGGAAGCTCGGTTATATAGACCCATGGTCCCCCCACTAGTTGAGATAATATTGCTTGTAAGACTCATGTAATTGGTTTTGATTAATCAATTATAATTCACAAGTTAGACTATGTCTATTTGTGAAATTTTCACTAAGTAAGGGCGAAATTGTAAAGAAAGAGTTTATAGGGGCATATTTGTTAATTATGATACTTTGTATGGTTCAATTAATAAATATGATAAATGACAATATTATTTAATAATTATTTATTGTTATTAAATAGTTAGAATTGGCATTTAAATGGTTGAATTAGGAAATTGGCATTTTTGAGAAAATCAGATACAAAAGGTGTTAAAATTGCAAAATTGCAAAACCCAAGGCCCAATCCACTAATGCTTGGCTGACCACCTATTGTAGGTTTTTAAATTGATTTTTTCATTATTTTAATGTCATATAATTCAAATCTAACCCTAGTGGAATGCTATAAATAGATAGTGAAGGCTTCAGGAAAAACACTTCTTCTGATTCAGAAAACCTGAGCTTTCTCTCTCCCTATCTTTAGCTGCCACTTCTTCTTTCTCTTCCCTCTTGATAATTTCGAAATTCTTAGTGATTAGATTAGTGCCCACACACATCAAGCAATACCTCAATCATAGTGAGGAAGATCGTGAAGAAAGATCATCAGCAAAGGAGATTCAGCATCAAGGATTCAGAGAAAGAGATCCAGGTTCAGATATTGATAATGCTCTGCTACAGAAAGGAATCGAGGGCTAGATATCTGAATGGAAGGAGTCATTATATTCCGCTGCACCCAATGTAAGGTTTCTTAAACTTTATATGTGTTTAATTTATCGTTTTAGAAAGTTCTTATTTAGGATGTTAATAAACATACTTGTGAGTAGATCTAAGATCCTGGTAAAATAATTTCCAACTAGGACAATTGAGGTGACCCCTCCTTTAATGCGTATAGGACACGAGACGTGAAATGATGAATATTAAATGTCTGGGTTGAGCATTAAATGCAATCTTTTTAACTCCCCATCTGTCGGATCAAAAGATGCTCTCTAGAAGAAGTGATCTGGGCCATCTATTTCAAATTGCAAGGATCCCAACGGAAGTAGAAATAGGTTTCAAGAACCCATTTTTCATTTTTTTCATCATCTTCAACCTTCAAAAACCCCCTACAACTTTTCAACCAGAACCCTTATTTTCTAAACAACTTTTGCTTCGCCATCGCCCTTAATTAGTGAATGCAGGAGGCCTTTGATTGCCTTATTCAGTACTTTCTAAACCTCCGTTCACTCCGTTTTCCAAACGTCGAACCTATAAATCCTAACTTTCTCCACCCCTAGCTAGTTGAGAACTTTGACGTTCGGGCCAACTATGACCATGTGATCGACTAGGTTCAACGCTCGTGAGTAGATTTTCACTACAACCTTCCATTCTCCATCCAAACATCAAGTAAGTATCCCGACGCTTTGTTAATTTTATGTTATTTTGTATCTAGGATAGAAATGCTAAATTCAAGGTAGGTCTAGGATCTTCTGTATGTTTGAATGGTAGAATGTTACCTGTAGAAGCATAATTCTAGGGCAGGATTGTGTTTGAATTTCTTGTACCATAAGAGCGTTAATATAGCGTAGATAGTTAAGGTGTAGCCATCAGTTTTCCATAGGCTTTGCATGCTTCGTGGATCTTGGAATTAGGGTTGAACAGTAGATTAAGGGTTCTTGAATGAACACCAAAAAAATGTTTGCTCTTTTATGCCTACATGGAGTTGTTAGGACTCCAAAATGGCTCTTCATTTTCTAGAATTTTTTGCATTAGTGTTGTTTTGGTAGCTTCCCCGGGGTTGCCGACCTATTGCTTCAGGTTGTCTGGAGAAAACTAGTAATTAGAAGTTATAGGTTTCGCGGGGACCTCTCCAAGCAATTTTTGGGGAGGCCTCCCTCGATGCCTATTTTTTCATTTGGTAGTGGGTGTCTAATTGCTTGGTATTTTTCTTCCTTTCTTTTGTCAGTGATGGATTTGAATGTAGAGTTCCATCTTGACGCAGTGGAAATCGAGGATAAGTCCAATGTCGCCCTTGTCAAAGAAATAGCCACTGAGGGAACTCAAGTAGGAGTTTTTGCAGGGGAACTTCAGTTGGCTACCATCCTTGAGGTTATCCCACTTCTGCTCAGAAACTCAACGAATCCATCTAGGAGATGGACCAAAAAGAGAATTTCTTGCGTTCATATGGGATGCTTGAGTTGTATGCCACTGGAGTCGGAATGCTCAACATTTCGAGATTGATGTGGCATAGGATGGCCACCCCGAAGGAATCTACGTCCGTGAGCATGGTAGGGTTCAATGCTTGGAGCTGGTTCATATTTCATGTGGAACACATCTCCCTCGGAGGAATTTCTTCGCAGATCTCATTGCTTGCATTGGGATTTCCCTGTTTTAGCTAATACCTCCGTCCTATAAGCTCCTGGTTGGATGGTATTTTTTTGTAAAATCAACAAGTTTGAGGTGCCCTCCTCGAAGGAAGTCTTGTTCTTTTATGGAGTCAAGACTCAACCAATGAAGACCAATTGTAAAAAAGTAGGTTTTTATAAGCTCGAGAAGTACTCAGACACTCATTGCCCCACTAGCCACACCAAACGTTCCCACGATCTTAGGGAATATTTATTTTTCTCTACTGGCTTCCCGGTGAAGAGGGTCCCCACCCTTCAACTCAACTTCCAATTTCTAGGTAAAAACCCTTATACTTACTTTATGATTTGTTTCCTCTTCACGCTCTCCTTTAATTTTGTCCAAGTGTTGATTGTGCTTCATTGTTTCTATTGGCAAAGTCAGTACGTCAGAATACCGAGACTAAGGAGTTGGCCAAAAAAGTGGCCCAGTACAAGGCTTTCACGGAGGATTAGCTAAAAGTCGACAGCTTGGTCATTACAACAATCCGAGAAAGGGGTTGATAGTTTGGCGGTGCAAAACTATTGTAATAGGTTTGGAAATACCTTGGTGAAAAATTTCTGGTTGTAAGGGTTAGTCAAGCTTGTTAACTTAGCTCGATAGTGGAACTCAAATCTAGCTCTATATCTTTGAAGACCAAGGACGTAGGTGGCTTAGTTCTACCGAAACTTGTAAAAATTGAGAGTTTGCAATTTCTTACCCTTAAACTCTTTACTTTACAATTTTGATTATTTGCTCTTTATAATTTTTTGTCATATTATTTGTATTTACTTGATTTAGTTGATTAATTGCATAGTTTTGTGTTAAAAAGTTTTTATTTATAGAAATTAGCTTAATTTTCCAATTCACCCCCTCTTAGAAACATATCTTGGGTTAACAAGGTTTGCCAATAGCAAGTTGGCCAACTCCTGGCCTAGTTTCTCCTGCATAAACTCGTGGGACATTCTCATTAGTATCATCAGCGGGCTGCTCCACACTGATTTGCTTTTCTGTAAGAGATCCTATGGGTGGTTCCTGCCTTGGAGGAATGGCAGGATCAATAGGATTCACATGATTGGCTGGATTAGTAGGACCTTTTGTGGTGGGTGGAACACGAACATTGGGATCTACCGTCATGGGATCCTAAGGAGGATCTAAGGTAGTAGTTCTTCTGGTTAGAACCATGGTGATTGATCAGAATGATTTGAAGAAACTAAAAAAAGGCTCTCAATGAAAGCACCAAAATGTTAACTTAAAATTTAGCTAACTGACAACAGAGCCTTATTAATTGTTGATTATCACCACATGCAAATAAGAATAATAAATAATAAAAATAACACACGAATTTATAGAAGCTCGTCCTCCTTGATGAACGGGTAATGAATTACTTCCCTTTTAGTTGTATTCACTCTTGAGATAATACCATCCAGATCATAGGTTAAAACTTTGTGATTTCTAGCTAAGGCTTTCTTCAGTATTATAAATGTGAGAACAATGTGTTACAGATAAAGAACTAGTGAGATCTTACGAAGAACTTATGAAGAAACCTGACTTAATATCCAAGAGGCATTAAGTGGTGTGTGAGGTTCGAGAAAGAGAAGTTATATACATGTGGAAGGGGGTCTGGGGGTCTGGATCCTTTTTAACGTGTGCCCTATGCCTTTTATATAGTGTATGGCTTACAAGATATTCTAATTTTTATTAGGAAGAGATATCCCGTCAAAATAGGGATATTAACATTTTTTTATCTTTTATTTGAAAATACACAAAAGGATAATTAAATCCCTAAAATATAGGACTAATATCTTGAGGGAATATCTCTATCTTCATGGGTTGTTGGACCTATCCCGTAACTGTATGTCAGCTTGAGAATCTTCTAGAAGCCTTGTTGTGGACCCCGCAACTTCTTAAGTTGTTTGGGGGTATTCTGCACGTTCTAGTCAGCCAACCGAATTTTTAAGGCCTAGCCAGCATACAACCTTCATCGACCGGCCAGGATGGTCCGACCAAGGTTCTTTGGAGTTGTTAACTCTTCCTTATTTGACCCTACTTGGCAGTCTTGTCATCTTCAAAATTATTAAACCATACAAAGCACTCATGTCCAATTCTTGACAGGCTGTATTCCACAAGTCTTCTATTTTGACTATGTGGACATACCACGTCAGTTGTACACAATTTGGGATAACAGTCTCTATGGTAGGGATATTTTTACAGCCATAAATTAAAAATCTAAGGATGATAAATGAATGAGTGTATAACAATAATGAATATTTAGGGTGTATTAGATTATTTTTAATTTTTGTTATTATTTAATAATATTTTAGAACACAGGTTAATAATAATAATATTTTGAAATTGGTGGTGTGAATTACGACGCTCTTGCTTTTTCCAGCCAAAAAATGTAAAAAAAAATCTCAATTTTGCAAGAGTATTTGGTGTTGAGATTAATCACTTGGAAAGGATAATTAGAAAAATAAAACACCCTTCTCTAAGTTTAAAAATTATTTGTTGCTACTGCTATAATTTCCAAAGCAACAAAGGGCACATCTATACGTGACTCTATAGAGTTTGCAATATATTTTTCCTATTTCCCCCAAGTTTTCATAAATTAAACGATTCAACCAAATGCATTTGGTAAATATTCTCAGCATCATAAATCAAACCATTCAATCAAAAATTTACATTTTATAACAAAAAATAATTCCCCAATTCATATAAACTAAATCCATGGTGCTTTCGAAATAACTCGTTTACCAATCCACCAATTCCTTCATTGCTCACTGCCACACCTTCCTCTTTTAGAAAAATAAAATCAAGATTGGGGTCCAGCTCAACCGAGAACCAGAGCTAACTTTTTTTGGTCGAACTCAAGTGAGAATTAGAGCCATTTTCATTTTTTTTATTGAGACCAATTAAAGATGCTATGTTTTTTTTTCGAACCAAAAAAATTAATTTTTATTAAATCAAATCAGCTAACAAGATAGCTTCCAAACCAGAAAGGACATAACCGCCACAGGAAACATAGTCAGGAATAGAACCAGCAGAACGAGCTAAAAAGTTAGTCGCCTGGTTCCCGGACCGTTTAACAAAATTAATTGAAATAGGAAACAAAAGAGAGGATTGTACAAGAGCAACACAATCCGTAATTAAAAGCCCCACTGGAAACAACAATCGCTTCTTCTATTGAAGATGCTATGTTAGGTTGAAACCAGAGCTACATAACCTTTTTTTTTCTTTTTAATAAACAATTAAAGCTTTTTAATTTTTCCATTTTGGTCATTTTTTTTTAATTTTTGAAAAATGAGGTGTCAAAATTTTAAAGACTAAATTTAATCTGAGACACAACTCCATATTAAATAATGTGTACCCTTAAAAGTTATCAATTGCTTAAAATATATTTGTATAGTATAAGAACAAAACTAATTTTACTACCATAAAATTATTCTATATGATATATATTATTTATATATATATTGTGTTTAACATGTTGTTTATATTTCGTGTTTAATCTTCTTGTAAAGTCTTTTTTGGCAAGTTAGATGCCAAAATATTTTTTCTTTTATGGTAAGATATTTTTGCTTTCATACCCGATTGTCTTACCTTGTATATTCAGTTTTTATTGCTCTTTTCTATGTTTGGAAAGATGCATATTTCAGTTGATCCTTTCTTGTATGGAAACTTCTTGTAAGAAAAGCAATTCTCTTATGGAAAGTTGGTTTTTAAAGGAAACTTTGATTATTGTCTTTTCCTTATTGAATTCGATTGTGTCTTGATACAATCAGAATATATAATCTGTTTATGGCAAGAATCAAGACTTAATAGAATAGCAAGTTTCCTTTTCTGATCTGATTTTCTGCGTCAGATCCCGATTCTGATGCTGCAGATCGTGTTTATCTTAGGAAAATTTTGTACAACTGTAGATTCGATCTTGTGGTTGTCTCTAAGCTTTCTACGGTCTATAAATAGAACCTAGAGAGCAATCATTCGAATCAACTCTTCTAGTATTCATTTTTTGCATTTTTCTTATTTGTGAGAAGAGAGTATTTGTTATGTGAGAACCTAGTTGTTCATCTAGGTTCTAGTGTTTTATATATCAGTTCTTACTCTGACTTAAAGTTTGTTAGAACGACTTGACTGAACAAGAGAGTGGTCTTCAGGAGAAGACTTGTTGAAGCCTTACTTTGGGAGGAAGTAAGCACTCACACTTCAAAGACGAGGGGATTCGGGCTTGAAGGTGTTTCAGAAGTTAGATTCATAAAGTGCAATACAAAGGATTGCTGCAATAATTTAGAAGGAGTCTAAACTTGTATAAGTCAATTGTCTTTGTAATTGTTGATACATTATTAATTGATTTCATTCTCTGGGCGTGGCCCCGTGGACTAGGAGTGTTCGAAAGAACACTGATACCACGTACAAATCTCTTGTGTCAAGTTATTTAATTTTTTACAATTATTTTTATATTCTGTCTCTTCTGTTTTGTCGCTACAAAACTGGTCTCTGCAGTATCAGAATTATATTCTGCTTCTGCAGACGTATACAGTTTTTTTTTTTATTTTCGTGTATATTATTGACATTTGTAAAAACTCGGTTTTTCAATTGGTATCAAAGCGGGACACTAAACTCTTAGTGTGGTCCTTTAACGTTTTTGTGTAAAATATCATTTTTTGTAGAAGGAAGTTCGATTTCTAGACCACCTTTACTTAATGATTCTAATTATCCTTATTGGAAAGTTAGAATGAGGGCCTTTATCAAATCTCAAGATGAGAAAGCTTGGAGGATGGTTCTATCAGGTTGGTCTTCTCCAGTTGAGACAGATTCCGTAGGTAATTCTACAGTAAAATTTGAACTGGAATGGTCTATTGAAGATGATAAACTCTCTCTGCCTACAATAGCAAAGCGTTGCATGCTATATTTAATGGTGTGGGTGAGGGTTATATTAAAATTTTTATCATCTTGTGAATCTGCCAAGGAAGCTTGGGAGATGAGTTTGAAGGAACATCTGATGTTAAGCGCTCTAGATATATTATGCTTCAAACTAAATTCGATGAGCTTAGGATGTCAGATAATGAAACCCTAACTGAATTCTATGAAAAACTATCTGATATTGCTAATGAATATTTTGCTCTTGGTGAAAAACTTGATGATTATGTTCTTGTGAGAAAAATTGTTAGAGTTCTTCCAGAGAGGTTCGATACTAAACTTTTGGCAATGGTGGAAGCTATAGACTTTAGCACAATGAAACTAGAAGAATTAATGGGTTCCTTACGTACTTTTGAATTGAATCAACAAATTAAACAAAAGGACAAACCCAAATCCATTGCTGATAAAGGTAAAAGTATCGCTTTAAAAGTTGCTGATAATGAAAATTCTGATAGTAAAATTGATGATGAAATTGCTTTATTAACCAAGAATTTTCATAAATATATAAAAAAGATGGGTAATAAAAAGAATAACTCGAAATTTTCAAAGGAAAATACTTCTATTAAACCATCTGTTTCTAACAAAAAGGGAATTCAGTGCAGGAAATGTGAAGGATTTGGGCATATTCAATCTGAGTGTGCAAACACTTTGAAAAAGAATAAGAAAAGTTTCAATGTCACTTGGAGTGATGATGAGACCGAGAGTGATGAAGAAAATTCTGAGAATGTTGCCCTGACTGCTGTTTTGACTAATGTGTTGTGTGATTCATAGGTGAAAGCTAGACTGGTATGTTTGAATAATACCACTAAACAAGAAGAATCAGATTCTGATGATTCTGAAATCTGTGAAGAGTCTCTTGCTGAATCATACAAAGTCATGTAGGAAAAGTAGATTCAGGTTACTACTGAAAATAGAGATTTGATTAAAATGAATAAAAAACTGTCTCATCAAATTGAAATGTTTGAGTCAAAAATAAAAGAATATGAGATCGATTTTTGTGTTAAAGATGAAAAAATCACTCTTTTAAAGAAAGAACTTGAAAATTTTAAGAAAAATATTCAAATGCTTAATGTTGGATCTTCTATTTTTGAAAACGCTCAGAATGCAGGTCAAAGAGGTTTTGCAGGCATTGGATCAAATGGTATGGAAAGTTTTGGAATCACGAAGTTTGTAAAATCTAGTGTTCCGATGAATCTTCCTGATGCTGCAAATATGCAGTCTACTGCAACAATTTCACAACCTGTCGTAGCAGAAGTAGTTTCTACTGCCGCAAAATTCCCAGGATTTACAAAAAGAGTAAGATCTGATGTAAAAAGATTTTTTCCTACTTGTCATTTTTGTGGTAGAAAAGGACATATCAGACCTAAATGTTTCACGTTGCAAAATATGTTTAAAACAAATTATTTTGGTAATTTGGAAAAATCCCAAAAGAAACATAAAGGTTTGACACTAAAATGGGTTAAGAAAAATTGTCTAGCTGATTTTTCTCATAAAAGTGTTATATCTCAAATGTGGTATTTTGATAGTGGTTGCTCTAGACATATGACAGGTGATAAGGATTTCTTAATTAACATTCGGTCGATGCAGTGTGGGGAAGTCACTTTCGGCAATGGCTTAGCTGGAAAAGTCATTAGTATGGGAACTCTCAATTTTGAGGGGTTGCCCAGATTAAAAAATGTGATGTTAGTTGAAGGAATAAGGGCTAACTTGCTTAGCATTAGTCAAATTTGTGACCAAGGGTATTCTGTCTCATTTGACAGTGATCATTGTTATGTACTTAATGATGATAATCAATGTATTTTGCAAGGATTTCGATCCAATGATAATTGTTATACCCTAACTCCTGTGTTTACTTGTCATTCAACCATCAACAACACCACGAATTTGTGGCATGCCAAACTTGGACATATTAATTATAAAATCTGAAAAAAAAACTGTCGAATGCATGTATTGTTCAAGGTCCACCCAAACTTGGTAAAGAAAGTGTTGGTAAGTGTGAACCATGTCAACTTGGTAAACAATTAAAAATCACTCACAAACGTGTGTTGTTGGGTTTTATGCCCTAAATAAAACTCATTTCAATATAATCAGATTTACTTATTAATATAGATCAAAAATAACATTTAATGTTGCATGGTTCACATGATTTATTTCATGATTATATGTACATAATGTATGAATTCTATTTAAGTCCAGAACATATCAATTTATTAATGATTATAGTGTTGTCAACACAGTGGAATATAATCTTAATTATATGTTCGAAAGTTTATTCCCTGATTTGTCAGAACACTGGATTTAGACTGACATGGTATAATCAGTGATAGGTATTCTTACACCTTGGATAAGTGTTATGTCCTTTCCAGGACATTGGCAAAGTTTACTAGCATCGGATGTATGGAGTATACATCGGAAATGACCGATATTGAACTTTGATTAGATATATTAGAATTTACCGTAATATCTATTCAATTCAATATCACATGTTGATCCTAGATCAAATGATCTTAATCCTGATATGATTAGGTTCAATCTCAAGAGTGCTATTCGTGTTCTTTGATTTGTTAGTTAAGCCTACTTTTGGGTCAGGGTGATACATACATTTTGGGAACACGGTAGTGCAATTGAGTGGGAGCGCTAGCATAAATATGGAATCTATAGCTTTTATCTGGCGAATAGAAAGTAAAGGATGATTTCCTTCGAGATTAACCAAACGAAAATAAATGGTGGAGATCTCATTTCACTTAGTTGAAATATCATTTATACAAGGTTAAGTGTTTTAAGGATAAAATACATTGTAGGGTGCTACGGTAATTTAATCCCTTTACAGTGTAAATCATCTATATAGAGGATCATTGATCACATTAGGGTTATAACAATGGATAACTAATGACGTGTCTATATCGTGGAATATATAGAGCGTTCTATATACTGAGAGTGCAATTCTAAGTTCTATGCATGGATTCAACGAAGAATTAATAAGTCAGTGAGTTTAAGATATAAATTCTTGATCTGCTTATTGGAAGCTCGGATATATAGACCCATGGTCCCCATACTAGTTGAGACCATACTGCTTGTAAGACTCATTTAATTGATTTTGATTAATCAATTATAATTCTAAAGTTAGACTATGTCTACTTTATGAATTTTCACTAAGCAAGGGCGAAATTGTAAAGAAAAGAGATTCTAGGCTTATTTATTAATTAAGAGACTTTATATGCCTAATTAATAAATATATTAAATGACAATATTATTTAATAATTAATTTTTAGTTATTAAATAATTAGAATTCGCATTTAAATGGTTGAATTTAAAAATTGGTGTTTTTGAGAAAATCAGATGCAGGAATGATAAAACAGCAAAATTGCATAAGTGAGACCCATTATCCAAGGCCCATGGCCGGCCACACTTATAGGCTTTTATCATTTATTTTTTCATTATTTTAATGCCAAATAAGTCTAACCTAAACCTAGGTGGTTACCTATAAATAGATAGTGATGGCTCTCATTCACACTTAACTTTGTAAACTTTGTCAGACGAAATTGAGCCTCCTATTCTCTATAGCCGAAACCACTTCCCTCTTCTTTTCTTCTCTAAATTTGGAATCCCTTGAGTGAATGAGTGAGTGCCCACACACATCAAGTGGTATCTCAATCATAGTGTGTAAGACTGTGGAAAAACAACCAACAAGAAGGAGATTCAGCATCAAAGAAAGGAGAGAAAGAGATCCAGGTTCAGATATTGATAATGCTCTGCTACAAAAAAGAATCAAGGGCTAGATATCTGAACGGAAGGAGTCATTATATTCCGTTGCACCCAATGTAAGGTTTCCTAAACTTTATATGTGTTTATTTCATTGTTTTAGAATTCATATTAGGATGTTAATGAAACATACTTGTTAGTAAATCTAGATCCTGGTAAAATATTGTTGGAAATTATTTTACCAGGATCTTAGATCTACTCACAAGTATGTTTATTAACATCCTAAATAAGAACTTTCTAAAACGATAAATTAAACACATATAAAGTTTAAGAAACCTTACATTGGGTGCAGCGGAATTAAATGACTCCTTCCGTTCAGATATCTAGCCCTTGATTCCTTTCTGTAGCAGAGCATTATCAATATCTGAACCTGGATCTCTTTCTCTGAATCTTTGATGCTGAAACTCCTTTGCTGATGATCTTTCTTCACGATCTTCCTCACTATGATTGAGGTATCACTTGATGTGTGTGGGCACTACTCATACACTAAGGATTTCGAAATATTGAAGAAGAAGAGAGGGAGTGGTCAGCCAGATAGGGAGAGAGAAGGCTCAGTTTTTCTGATTCACAAGTGTAGAAATTTAAGTGTGAATTTCCTGAAGCCTTCACTATCTATTTATAGCATTCCACTAGGGTTAGGTTTGAATTATTTGGCATTAAAATAATGAAAAAATCAGTTTAAATTTCCTACAAAAGTGGCTGGCCCTATACAAGTGGATTTGGGCCTCACTTTTTGCAATTTTGCAGTTTTATCTTTTCTGCATCTGATTTTCTCAAAAACGCCAATTTTCTAATTCAACCATTTAAATGCCAATTCTAACTATTTAATAACTATAAATAATTATTAAATAATATTGTCATTTATCATATTTATTAATTGAACCATACAAAGTATCATAATTAACAAATATGCCCCTAAAACTCTTTCTTTACAATTTCGCCCTTACTTAGTGAAAAATTCACAAATAGACATAGTCTAATTTGAGAATTATAATTGATTAATCAAAACCAATTACATGAGTCTTACAAGCAATATTATCTCAACTAGTGGGGGGACCATGGGTCTATATAACCGAGCTTCCAATAAGTAGATCAAGAATTTAGCACTAAAATTCACTAACTTATTAATTCTTCGTTGAATCCACGCATAGAACTTAGAATTGCACTATCAGTATATAGAATGCTCTATATGTTCCACCATATAGACACATCATTAGTTATCCATTGTTATAATCCTAATTTGATCAATTATCCTCTATATGAATGATCTACACAGTAAAGGGATTAAATTACCGTAACACCCTACTATGTATTTTATCCTTAAAACACTTGACCCCGTATAAATGATATTTCAGCTTATGTGAAATGAGATCTCCACCATTTATTTTCGTTTGGTCAAGCTCGAAGGAGATCATCCTTTGCTTACTATTTTCCAGATAGAAGCTATAGATTCCATGTTTATGCTAGCGCTCTCACTCAATTGCACTACCGTGCTCCCAAAAAGTACGTATCACCCTGACCTAAAAGTAGGCTTAACTAACAATTCAAGGAACATGAATAGCCTTTCAAGATTGAGCCTAATCATAACAGGATTAAGATCATTTGATCTAGGATCAACTAGGCGATATTGACTTGAATAGATTTTACGGTAAGTTTAATTAAATCTAAGTCAAAGTTCAATATCGGTCCCTTCCGATGCATACTCCATGCATCCAACCTGAGCTTTACTTTAACCAATGCTCTGGAAAGAACATAGTATTTCTCCAAATACAAGTAAACTCTTGTTGTAGATTATCATATCAGTAAAACCCTGTGTCTGATAAATCTAGGAAACTTTATTCACATAGTCATGTTTACTTTCCAATGTGTTGACGGCACAATAAACAGGATCAAGTATGTGAAAAGGGTTTCAGATGAATTTATACATTATGTACATATAATCATGAAATAAATCATGTGAACCATGCAACATTAAATGTTATTTCTGATCTATATTAATAAGTAAATCTGATTATATTGAAATGAGTTTTATTTAGGGCATAAAACCCAACAAATATATCCAACATGTGTCTGATATCAATGCCTCAAAAGTATTGGAATTGCTTCACATGGATCTTATGGGTCCAATTCAAGTTGAAAGTCTAAATGGTAAACGATATATTTTTGTGTGTGTTGATGATTTCTCTCGTTTTACTTGGGTAGATTTTCTAAGAGAAAGTCTGACACTTTTGATGCTTTTAAAACTATTTGTTGTAGATTAATGGTTGAAAAAGGATGTAATATTGGGGAAAATTGTTCAAATTCGAGGTGATCATGTTAAGGAGTTTGAGAATTCCGTGTATGATGATTTTTGTAATTCGAAAAGTATAACTCATGAATTCTTTGCTCCCAAAACTCCTCAACAAAATGGAGTTGCTGAGAGAAAGAATCGAACATTGCAGGAGATGGCAAGAGGGATGTTGAATAGCAAGAAGCTGACAAATCGATTATGGGCAGAAGCCATTAACACAGCTTGTTATATAATAAACAGAGTGTTTATTCGTCCAGGTACCTCAAAAACATCCTATGAAATTTGGAAAGGTAAGAGCTTGTTTGGTTGTGTTTTCAGTTTTTAGTTTTTAAAATTGTGTTTTTAAAAGTGAGAATAGAAAACAGTTTTTTGTCATTTTAAAAATTTAAGGGTGTTTGGCACAAGTTTTTAAAAACTGTTTTTAGATTTTTTCTTACGAAAAAAAAAATCAATATTTTAGCACCATACCATAACATTAACCCATCCGAGTCTAGGTTCGGGTATGGTTTCACGTCTAGGATCCGAGTATGTGAGCAGAATATAAAATATAATATGTTAGACAAAAAAAATTGTTTTTGAAAATTGAAAACAGCATTTTGATGTTTTCTGTTTTCTAGTTTTTTAAAACTCAATTTTTAAAAAACAGTTTTGAAAATTTTTTGCCAAACGACTCCTATTAATTTTTAAAAACTGTTTTTTTTTTTAAAAAAACTGAAAACAGTTTTTAAGTTGTGAAGCCAAACAACCCCTAAACGTCCCAATGTAAGTCATTTTCATGTTTTTTGATGTGTTTGTTCTGTTTCTAGAGATTGAGCATATTGGTAAATTTGATGCTAAAAGTGATGTTGGTGTTTTTATTGGATATTCCTTAAATAGTAGAGCTTATCATGTTTACAACATGAGAACTCAAACTATTTTGGAATCAGCCAATGTGGTTGTTGATGATTTTAAAGATTTTTTTAGAATTTTCCACAGAAGCCGAGATAGATAGCTTTATGGATACTCCACCAGAAGCAGCAAAAGTAGATTCTGATGTAGCAGAACTCGTTTTTGACGACGCAAATGACGAATCTGCTGCTGCAACTGATACAGGAGAACCAGAACTTGTCTCAACTCATCCAAACATCATCACTGATTCTATCCAGAAGGAACCAAGCACCAGAGTTAAACTGAATCATCCAAAAGAGCTCATTCTTGTAAATCTTGAAGAAAGCATGGTAACCCGAAGAAGGTATGTTAATTTAATTAGCTTTCTTTGTTTTGTCTCACAATTTGAACCAAAAAATGTGAAGGAAGCCATGACTTTTGAAGAATGGCTTAATGCAATGCAAGAGGAACTCAATCAATTTGTTCGCAACAAGGTTTGGATTTTGGTTCGAAGACCAAAAGGTATCAATGTGATTGGGACAAAGTGGATTTTTAAAAATAAAAGTGATGAATTCGGTACAATTATGAGGAACAAGGCTAGATTGGTGGCACAAGGGTACACACAAGTAGAAGGTATTGATTTTGATGAAACTTTTGCTCTTGTTGCAAGATTAGAATCAATTCGTTTACTCGTGTGTATTGCTTGTATTCTTGATATTAAATTGTTCCAAATGGATGTGAAATCTGCCTTCTTGAATGGTATTCTGAGTGAGGAAGTTTATGTTGAACAACCAAAAGGATTCGAAGATCCTTAGTTTCCAGACCATGTGTACAAACTTGAAAAAGCTTTGTATGGTCTGAAACAAGCTCCTCGTGCATGGTATGAAAGATCAACTCAATTTTTAATTTCTCATGATTATCAAAGAGATAGTGTGGATAAAACTCTTTTCATCAAGCATATAAAATCTAATTTTAGCATTGCTCAAATCTATGTTGATGATATAGTTTTTGGTTCTACATCTAACCATGAAGTGCAGGTGTTTGTTGATCAAATGAAAAGTGAGTTTAAAATGAGCATGGTTGGTGAGCTTACTTTCTTTTTGGGTCTTCAAGTCAGAAAAATGGAAGGAGGTACATTTGTATCTCAAAGTAAGTATGCTAAGAACCTTGTCAAGAAGTTTGGTCTTGAGTCGGCTAAGCAGGTAAGTAATCCTATGAGCACCACTTTGAAATTGACAAATGATGAGAAAGGAGTGAAGGTAGACACTACTCTTTATCGTAGTATGATTGGTAGTCTATTGTATTTAACTGCTAGTTGTCCTGATATTTTTTATAGTGTGGGAGTTTGTGCTAGATATCAAAGTAATCCTATGGAATCTCATGTATCTACTGTAAAAAGGATTATTCGATATGTTAATAGCATTCTCGATTATGGAATTTGGTATTCTAAAGATACTAATTCTAACTTAGCTTGTTTTAGTGATGCAGATTGGGCAGGCAATGCTGATGATCGAAAAAGTACAAGTGGAGGTTGTTTCTTTCTTGGAAATAATTTAGTTTCTTGGCACAGTAAGAAACAAAATTCTATTTCCTTGTCCACAGCTGAAGCTGAGTACATTGCTGCTGGTAGTTGTTGTACTCAATTGCTATGGTTAAAACAAATGTTGATTGACTATGGATTTGAATTGGGTGTTTTAACTATCTTTTATGATAACACTAGTGCTATAAATATTTCCAAAAATCATGTTCAACATTCTAGAACAAAACACCTTGATATAAGGCATCACTTTATCAGGGAACTTGTTGAAAATATATAAATCTTTGCAATTAGAATATGTTGATACTGAAAAACAATTAGCTGATATTTTCACCAAGGCCCTAGACTCAAGTCGCTTTGACTCCCTCAGAAAATCTTTGGGAGTTTGCATTGTCTAATCTCTCTTATTTTTGTTTTTGTACAATATTGTTGAGTTATTCTTTACTAATTGCATCTAATCTTCTTTCATTCTAATTTGACAACTCATGTTTATGCTTTTGGATTATAATTAATTAGGATCTCATTCTTATCATACTTATTGAGGTTGAGTTAAAAGTTTCATGTTACTTCTTATATGTGTCTAGGATTACATAATGTTCTTATACAGAGTTGAGCGTATTTTGTTTCAGTTACTTGTCAGTCCCCTTGCTGGAATAGAGCTACCCATACTAAGGTGTGAAAGCCATCTTTTGAGTAAGCTGGAACACTGTAATTAGCAACTATGATGAGGATGCAGTACCATAGAAAAGGGCTACCTTAGTATGGTGTGATAGCATCCAGTTGCGGGATCAAATTGAAAAAGGCGAAAATGAAAAATCTTGCCAAGGACAATGATCCTATTTTCACTGCACAAACTTATGTCTAACAAGTGTGTATAAGTTTGTAAGTCTCCTCTACTAAAATAAAAAATCCCGGTTCACATTTTGTTTGTAACATGCATATCTTTTTCCTCAACATCTACTAAGTATGGTTTGTTCTTGAGATACTAATTAGTTATTCTCTTTTGAAAGCATAACATGTATACTTGTCTTTTGTGATGAATTTTGATTAGTTGTTTTGGAATATCTTATATTTATTGTACAAATTTTATTTTGTTTTGTATTATTTTTGATTTTTCAAAAATAAAAAAAATAATAATTGATAAGAGAGGGAGGCGTTGGTGACTTGAATCATGAGCTAAGAAAATTTTTGTTCTTTGTTTGGTAAGTTTCTACATTTTCTCTAAATTGATTTATTTTGACAAGTTACCTTTTAAAGTTTAATTTCATATCCATTGTATTTTGTCATTGATATTGAAGATTTTCTTAAATTGCCTATTTTTGGGAAATATTTTGGGTATTCTAGTTTTCTTTTATTTTTTTAAAAAAATTGGTGTGTGTGTGTGTGTGTGTGTGTGGGGGGGGGGGTGGGTTTCTTTGTTGTCGTGGGCAGGCGGTTACTTATTTTTGAAATTGGTTTCCTTTTGTGCTCCATCCTTTCATGTTTATTTAAACCAATTTTCCTTGTCATTTATTCTCACCACCTACCCGATTCTTTTTCTTTGTTTTCTTGCTTCTTTGTTGTTCATTCATTCTTTCAGATCACCATGGCTAAAACAAAGAACTTAAGGCAACCAAAACGGGTGGAAGAATCTTATGCTACTCCTTCCAATGCTCCTCCTGTTGCTCCAATTTTGCTGCCTGCTGCTGCAACTGCTTCAAACCCATGAGATTCATCACTTCCTCAGCGTGAATCTTAGCTCGTGAAGCCCAAGCCAAAAATAATTCCTAAACAAGTGGTTAGAAAATCTGTGCGACCCTACAAATGTTGGACTTCATCGTCTTCATCTTCGAAGGGGTCCCATCCACCTACTATCGCATCACCTCCTGCTGCATCAGGGAAGGGAGTTGTTACATCAACTCCAACAGGTCCTTCCACTCGTACTCGTGCCCAGCAAGCATCTATCAAGAAGGAACTTCGCATGAAACGAAGCCATGACAAACCAGCTCCTCCAGCCAAGAAGCTGAAATTGAACCCTCTCTCAGTTTCTTCAAGTTCTGAAGAAGAAGAACCCATGGAGGATCCCTCTGTTGATTCTGAGACCAAATCCGAGTCTCTCCATTCTGAAAAAGAGATTCCTGAAGATACTGTAACTCAGACATTACTCAATAGAGGTGCAAGGTTTACAGAAGTACTGAAACAACCACAATATGCACCACTTCCAATTGAAAAACAAATTCTAGTCATTTATGCAGCTGTCAATGGATTCTGTGATCGAATGCCACTAGACAGAATTTCTCAATATGAGAAAGCCATTCTAAGTAGTGTAAAACCTGAATTACTACAATCCCTTTTAGAAAAAGGTGGGTTAACTAATGAAAGAAAGATGGAACTAGATGCATTCTTAAAAGAAAACGCTTTGCCGGGCTGGGCTATCTGAAATAAGCGGTAATTTTGTCAGTCCTAATACCATGCGAAGCGCGTGATCATTCCTAATGCCCGGAGGAGTCTATTCCTATTCCTGCTAACTGACCGGCTTACTTGCTGGCTTCCTTCCTATTACCAGGCCTGCTTACTTGGTGTACCAGAAGTGGTTACGGTGACTTGCCTCTTTCCTTTTGCTTGTGTTGTGCCAGTTGAAGTGAAGGGCTTGCTACTCCAACTCAAGTAAGATTAGATAAATAGACATTGGAGTCTCCTTTGACAATGAAGACACTGAACTCGAACCCGAGTCTCCTTTGCCCAAATCTGCTCCAGCACCTCCTCAAGCATCTTCAGCAACCAAGGCATCTGCGGCTGCCAAGGGCAAGCAGCCTATGAAGAGTTCATCACCTGGTAATATCTCTCCATCTCAAGCTGTCAATTCCAGATTTTACTTTCGTGATAATGAGCGTAATTGGAATATTTATGCTATCCGAAAGTTTGAAAGTGAAAGGAATTATGATTTGCATGCTCATAGGGTCTATGGTATTGTTAAGTTTGTTTAATACCATCAATAGAAAAATACTCTCACTGGTTTTGAAGGGTATATTGAAAATATTGTCAAAGAATTTTATGCCAATTTGACTAATGACATGCTTGACGAGAATTCTGATATTTTTGGTAAAGTTTATGTTTGGGGGCATTGGTTTCTTTTACTGTCAAGGACATTGCAGTGGCTTTGCAATTACCCGAAGGTGTGCCTAATGCGATCATGTCTATGGATCGCCATTTGATGCTCACTGAACTTACTGGTGCACGGGCTGAATGGAAATCTGGGGAGAGTCTTCGAATTACACATCTCACCTATGCTCATGCATCACTCATGAGGTTTGCTCTTAGCAATTGGCTTCCAAATTCCAACAAAACCGTGATGTCTCAAGATTTGGCATCCTTTCTTTTTCGAATCACCTCAGGGGCATCCATTGATCTGGCTTCTTCAATCTTGGATCAAATTGTTTCTTTTCAGAGAGGTAAAAAAGCAAACTCATAAGCTTGTGTTTCCTAATTTAATCTATAAAATTTTGTCTTTTTCAGAAAGAAGTGACCCAATCTCATGAAACACTTGAGCCTCCCCTGACTGACACCATTTTCCAACCCTCAGAGTATTTTGATGGAGCTTTTCCCAAGCGTCCTAAAGCTGGTGTTGCTGCTGCTGGTGCAAGTTTTAGTTCTGCTCCTGCAGATGTCCAGGAAGTCAAAAACGAGGTTCAACTGGTGAACAATTGTCCTGCGGCCATGGAGGAGGTTCAGCAAGAGATGTCCAAGCAGCTGTCCTCTTTGATCAAGCTCTATGGGGGATAAGTTTCCTTTCTTTTTTATGTTTTTGTTAGACATATTTCTATATTTTCTTGTCTTTTTGTCTTTGGCCCTTAGATAAACAAAAAGGGGGAGTAATACTTTGTTTTTAACTGCAACTCTGGACCCTTTTTCCAGGGGGAGTTGTGTTAAAGTTAGCATGATATTTTGTTGTTTTTGGTTTTTGATTGTCTTACTCAGGGGGAGTTGTAATTTGCTCTTGCTAATTTTAATTTACAGGTACTTATTTGTTAAAAAATATTTTGTTCATTTAAAGTGCCAAAGGGGGAGACTGTAAAGTTCTTTTTTGGTAAGTTAGATGCCAAAATATTTTTTCTTTTATGGTAAGATATGTTTGCTTTTATACCCGATTGTCTTACCTTGTATATTCGGTTTTTATTACTTTTTTCTATGTTAGGAAAGATGCATTTTTCAACTGATCCTTTCTTGTATGGAAACATCTTGTAAGAGAAGCAATTCTCTTATGGAAAGTTAGTTTTTAAAGGAAACTTTGATTATTGCATTTTCTTTATTGAATTTGATTGTGTCTTGATACAATCAGAATATATAATCTGTTTATGGCAAGAATCAATACTTAATAGAAGATCGGACCCGATTATAGCAAGTTTCCTTTATTTTCTAATCTGATTTGCTGCGTCAGATCCCGATTCTGATGCTGCAGATCGTGTTTATCTTTTTCGATATTGTGATTGTCTCTAAGGTTTCTATGGTCTATAAATAGAACCTAGAGAGCAGTCATTCGAATCAACTCTTCTAGTATTCATGTTTTGCATTTTTCTTATTTGTGAGAAGAGAGTCTTTGTTATGTGAGAACCTAGTTGTTCATCTAGGTTCTAGTGTTTTATATATCAGTTCTTACTCTGTCTTAAAGTTTGTTAGAACGACTTGACTGAACAAGAGAGTGGTCTTCGGGAGAAGACTTGTTGAAGCCTTACTTCGGGAGGAAGTAAGCACTCACACTTCAAAGACGAGGGGAGTTCGGGCTTGAAGGTGTTTCAGAAGTTAGATTCATAAAGTGCAATACAAAGGATTGCGGCAATAATTTAGGAGTCTAAACTTGTATAAGTCAATTGTCTTTGTAATTGTTGATACATTATTAATTGATTTCATTCTCTGGGCGTGGCCCCGTGGACTAGGAGTGTTCGAAACAACACTGATACCACGTACAAATCTCTTGTGTCAAGTTATTTAATTTTCTGCAATTATTTTTATATTCTGTCTGTTCTGTTTTGTCGCTGCAAAACTGGTCTCTGCAGTATCAGAATTATATTCTGCTTCTGCAGACGTATACAGTTTTATATTTTCGTGTATATTATTGACATTTGCAAAAACTCAATTTTTCACTTCTCTTCATCTTTACAATTCTCTATTTTATGTATATTTATGCTATAGAGTTGTAATATTATTTAATCATTATTTTGTCCTTGTATTATTCTTGTCAGAGAGTTGTATTTCTCGGTTATTTTTATTGAAGCACAATAATTTCCAACATCTCTCTTTACGCAGTTCGTGAGGGGCAAAAGTTTGATTCCACTTGAGTTGTGACTTAGACAATTGACACCTCGTTTCGATTGAGTCGTGTTTCATACTTATCTTAAGAGCAGTAGTGTTCATCTAATCCAATCCACATTATTTCGCTCATAGTGCATCTGATCTGCATAAGTACGGATTTTATATTTTAGATCCAATCAAATCCGCACAATAGCTCAAATCAAATCCAATTCAATTTGCAAAGTCCGGATTGGATTAATTATTTTGGATTGGTTACTTTTTTAATATTTATTAAAAAATATATTTTTTTTTTTCACATAGCTAACAACAAAATAAAATAAATTATTGTTCTTTTATGTCTGCAACAACAAATTAAAATAAATAAAATAACAAATTCAAAGAAAGAAAAAAAAAATGTATATAAAAAAAATAATTAATTTTGTTTTAAATTTATATTTCCCATATAATAATGGAATATAAATTAAATCTATTAAATTTTGAAATATATTTATATCATGTGTATTATATTCTTATATTACCATTTTTTGTATTAAAATATTAATTGCATATATATATATATATATATTTTTTTTTTGAATCAGCATATATAATGTTATAAAATATATGTAAATGTGTAGATTGAATTAAATCAGTTACTTTTACATATCAATCAAAATCTAATTCGTATAAGTGCAAATTTTGAATTTTTCAATCCAATCCATTCTGCATAAGTGCGAATATCCACACTTTCTTTTTTTTTTTGAAAAAGAGAAAAGATCCTTTTGTCATTGACAGGATCCTTCCCGATAAGTATTAGAAGCCTCCCTTGTGGTGGGAGAAAACCATGGTTACAATTAATACCAAAACATGACTTCTAGGGCCAAAGTACACCCCACTTTGCCTTAGAAAAACAGAGAGAGAGAAGAGGATAGATACAAACATCTACAACCCCTATACAAAAGTTTTCCATTCTCTACACAAGTCTAAAAAGGATAGGTCCTCAAAGTGTTTAGTTCTAAAGACCCAAGAATATCCACACTTTCTAAATTGTATTGGATCGTACAAATTAAATTAGATCGAATATTTTGTGATGATAATGCATTGAAAGAGCATAGAATAAGTCCAAAATTCAGACTTTACATTGTTTTTGAACAAAGAAAATAACACAACCCATAACCAAAGCAAACAAAGAATCTTAATTACTTCTTTTTGTTTTTAAGGTTACTATAAACGCTTACAACTGTTGTTAGTGTTGTGTTGGTGAGAGGTAGAGGGTGATTCCCTCTTTTGTACAAAAAAGTTATCAACAGTTGCAGTTAAATCAAAGTGGTTTGATCACAATTACAATTAGACTCAGATCAGCCATTGACAAGGACCAAAGCTTATCATCAAGCTCCTTACTTGGACTGGTGTTTGAAAGGATCCGTTTCTCCTACTTGACAGTATAAGTATAACCTTTATGCACAGTATATTTGAAAAGGACTGGAAAGACATCTTCACACATTGGTAGCAACGCCGACCCCTTAGCCCTACCATGCCCAATGCAAAACCCCAAGATTGAGAGCTAACAAACTTCATTTTGACTGTGATTCGGCAGCAACAGAAAACTTGCTGGAAGTACGGAAACGAAGGCCGGTTCCTATGTGTCCTGATGTAGGACAAATCCAGCAGAAGATGTTTGGACCTAGTACCTGAAGAGTACTCAACGATTAATTCAGCTCATGAAACTCAGATCAGAAGCTTTATAGAAGGGCATATAAGTTTATGTAACACTTGTTTTATAAAATTAAGAATGACTACAAATTATACAAATGTAAATACACATTAAATAAGTTGGGACCAAAGTTAGCCCCTGCAAGGTAACACAAACATTTCACTGCAAACGCTAAACCCCATCAATCGAGTTATGCCATTGTAGGGGACCAAAGAAAGTGTATCCATTACAGTGAAACCAACAATTATACCCTGCATATAGCTGTATGTATCGGACTTCTGGCGTCCACAGAATAACACGTGGGAACTGTTTAGGTCCCTTGCACAATTGTACAAGGAGACTGAACTCTCAAATTATAATAAAATAAATTCATTCAATTCAATTCAACTCAGAGTGAATCTATTTGTGATCTGACAGTTCGTTAACGTAAATGGAAATCATATATTCGTGTCATGGAATGAACAGAAAAGCAAGGCAAAATGAGAAATACCGTTGTTAAATTTTCAAATGCACCAACATCATAAGGATGTGAATAGACATTCCCTCCTTTCTCTGCAAGCCACATTGCTCTTACTCCTTCATGATACTGTGAAATAGTAAGGGGATAAATGATTTTGTAATTAGTGGATGGATCGTATAGGTAATCAAAGAGATGTACAATGATAACAAACTTAATTCCTAATCACCTCAATTGTAGTTTTGTTTTGCAAAACTAGATAGATATGCCAACCTAAGAGAACACTCAGTGCTACACTTAAGGGAATTAGCATTATCCCAGAAATTACCTGGAAAAGATAGAAAGGAAAAGGATGAGCAAACATTGTAATATGGTAGATTAAAACGTAACAAAACATATAGCAAGTTGTCATTACATATAGTGTTCTAAAAGAACTTCCACCTCCATCTTCGTCCTTTTGAGAATCGTTTGTCAGACTACCTACAAGCAAAATCTAAGAATATGGAAAGTAAGATATACTAGACAATTCAAAAACAAATATGTACATATTGATAGAAAATAAATAGACAATAAAAGAGTCATGCAATAAGTTTTGGAATTCAAAACTAAGAAGAATTGAATTAGTATCATGTGCAATCAATCAACAAGGAGATAAGTACAATCATTCAAATAATCAAATGCAATTTCACAAAAATTGTGCAGTAAAACACTAACAGCCATAAGTGACACAAGTCAGAAATTAAGGCGGCTTTTAGTAGCACTGTTGTTTTCAAATTTTTAAATCACAAAAGTAAAAGTAGATTTTTTTTTTTTTAATTTTAAAAACAAAATACAAAAGTGTTTTCTGTAAATTTCATTTTTATATTTATTTTTTGTTTTTATTTGAGGGATATGAAACTGAGGCGAGAGAATGTGGGTCGGGGTCCGAGGTCCGTGATCGGGTCCAAGGTTGGATGCAGGTTTCGGGGTCTGAGGTCTAAGGTCGAGTCCAGGGTCAGGTTCGGGTCTAGGTCATGGGTATGAGATCCGAGTTCAGGTCCACGGTCGGGGTTTGGGTCTGGATTCGAGGTTTGGGTCATTGTCTGGGTCCAGGGTCAGGTTTGGGATTGGGGCCAGGGTTCGAGGTCCGGGTCCGAGGTCTGGATCGAGACTAGGCCAGGTCTGGGTTCGGGATCCCAAGTTGGGGCTAGGGGTTGGGGTCCAAGACTGAAGTTGGGGCCGGGATCCAAAATATTGATAAAAAAATACAAATAGACTATAATTAAGAAAAAAAAAAACTCTTCAAAAAAACTTTCAAACAATGTTTTTTTTCAAAATTTTGATTCACATTTTAAAAATTAAAAAGTAGAACCAGTTATCCAAAGCATGTTTTTTTAAAATATTTTCACTATTCTAATTAAAAAAGACAAAAAACTGATTGAAATTATGCATCCTAAATAATTTAAAATTTCATTGAAAATCAAATAATCACAATGCATTTTGACAAAAATTCTGCAGTAACTCACTAGCAAGCCATAGGCAACGGTAGTTAGAAATAGAAGCAATTCGGCCACCTTATGTATAAAGATTTTATAACGTACCAGGGAGTATATGCAAGCAATTACAGCATACACAACAAAGACGAAGAAGGCTTTATAGTTTGCATGGCCTACACAATTATTTATCCAAATGCAATGATGATCCTTGCAAAGAAGAAGCAACACTTTCACACATTAAGAGGTTTTTAAACAATATACATGTGCATATATTTGTATAGTGTAAAATATATATATGAGAGAAACCGAGAGATTGTGCATACCATTCGTAAAACACATCTTTGGCAAACACGGCAATGATGCGCGCGAGGTGGTTTATAGTGACAGCACTTTTGGCAATACCTCAAGTCCCCTCCCTGCAAAAACTTTCTAAAAGTCACGATAGGACATGAAACGCTAAAAGTTCCTATCAGCATGGCCCTTTTTTATTTACTTTCAGAAACCTTTACCATAATTGACAGGTCTTACCAAGCTCAAATTCTAGGTTTATTACTCCAAATACACAGTTTTAGGGAAATGCAAATAGAAACCACATTTAGACTTGCAAACGATCAATAGGAAACAAATTATCAAATTGAACTTACCAGCAGAAAATATATTATTAACTAATCTATAAAAGAATCATAAACCACAGAAGACCTAAGAAAGCTAGTCTCTCCTCACATGAGTCAAAGCCAATGAGGTTGACAGGCATACAGGAATCGAATATAACAGTAAATTGGACATTATCCAATCCAATTTCCAGATACCAGGAACAAAACAGGAAGTATTAATCTAAGAATGTATTTTGTTAGCATCTTATATGTAGAATTCCCTCTTAATTCTCAACTTTAAATCTAGAATTATTGAGAAAAGGAAACTAGTGCTTGGCTCATTTTTGTTAACATTTGAACAAGGTTAGAAAATTTGAATGTACCTCAATAATAGAGGTCAATATTTATAATGTTATTACTATAATTCGCGACATTTGACAAGCTAGATATCTACAAGTCGTACGCAGTAGAATTCATTGTGGCCAATTAATTCATGCTGATGCACAAAATCAGGGTAATGAGGTCAATGATTTGTAGTGCAGGAAATAATCAAGAGAGATTATGAAAGCCTAGTAGTCCTGCCAAAACGTAAAATGGTTTTCAAACTTCATTTAATTCCTTGTGTTTAACTGAATATATCATCTCCTTAACACTTATGTTAGATCATAATTCTAGTGAATGTGATATGGCCTGAATGAGTAGACATTCCAGTTGCAAGAGCATTTAATTAAAATATCCAAGAGAGATCCTTTTAAACATAAAATGACAGAACAACTTCGTGACTTAAAGATAAGGTTTTAACAACATAATAAGCTGTGATTTTTAAGATCTATGTTAGGGAGAGGATTTTAATTCAGACTTCTCAGGAATCGGAAGCCATGGAGATATTAAATAACCAATTCATGTTTCTGTGAAACTGAATTAAAAATTATACCAATTATAAAAATAACTGAAAATGACAACAAACCTATTGGAATTATGCTTTAATCATTAAATAATAAGTATGACAGATATGTATATGGATACATTGCAACCTTGAAGGTATTCCACAAATTTAAAATGAGACATCCGCACAATCAGCTGTACCAACTAACTTTATTTAACTTCCAATCTTTGCTTAATATCTATCATCAATATTAAGCTCATGGGAATACAGAGTTGTGCATGTGATTTCCCTAGTCAAAAAACAAAAACCTACGAAGAAGACTTTTACAGTTCATGCATGCATAATTAATGCCTTATAATAAACTTTCATTAGCATTTAACTCTACATTAAACTTTGATTGGCATCAAAGATATCAACTTTTTAAGATACCCACTCAATTCATCATTCTTAACAAAGCCAATGCAACGTCTGCAAACAGCCTATCCAAACAAAATCCCATGTAGTACACAGAATTGTACCATACCGAACTGCGTCGAATGATGTCTGATAAGGACACATTACAACTTGCTAAAAGACAGTAGTATTCAACTGGGAATGGTAAATTGTGCAGCTATTTGTGAATTTCTATTTTGACAAAATGTTTTGAAATCACTTCATAATGAAAAAGAAGTGGAGGGACTATTTCCAACCAACAAGCTAATTGTCTAGCCTTCTAACCAACAAGCTAATTGTCTAGTCAATGTATACAAAGTCAAAATATGAATCGCTAGAAGACAACGCGACCGATATTAGCGAAACGGAAAATATAAAACTTAGAATACGTTTTGAAATAACATAACAAGAAGCTAACCTAATAATTAATTTCCACATCTTATTTCTCTCTTTTTCTCTCCACACTCAAATTTTTTCCTTATAAACAATGTCCCATTAACAATGTGAAATGTGGCATTACAGAACAAATGAGTTTTATTTATATTTTTTTTAAAAATCCTTTCTTTATTTCTTTCAAATTTATTGTTGCACAAGCACGACCAACATCTCATCATTGCTCGCGCACCTTCACAAGCACTCCTTCCTTTTCTTCCTATTATACCCAAATAGATGTATCTTAGCTATGACTGCAAGCCCTGGTTTTAAATTTCTAGGAAAAAAAAATTAAAAATTCACCAATACACCTAAAAGCTTCTTAAGTTTACCCATTCATGGAGGGCCTTTGTATCCGAGTTCCTCAGAAATATTGTAACCATAGTTTTCAGTAGATCATCACAGAAAATACATAAACAATCACACAAACCAACAAACAGGAGAAGAGAGAATCGCAACAAAATCACGCATAAAAAGAGAAGAAAAAAAAATCACCTTTAGAAAGGAACCAAACACCCCATTAGAAAAATTCAATGAAAAAATAAATAGTTTGATGTACCTTGCGCTTGATCTCATGAACAAGGTTTTCTGAATCTTCAACGTCCGGCATGAATGTGGATGGAACCTGACCCGGATCCGTGTAGAGGCATACAGAATAGTTGAAAACGCACATAATTGCAACAGCCGTGAAAACAACGGCGTTCATTATCCCTGGAGAAGTGAAGAGACCAAACCATTGCTCTATGAAGAGGAAGAGCGTTGAAAAGTAAATGAAAGCTATAACCAAAACGACGACGCTAACGGGTACGGAAAAGCGTGGGGTCTTCTTCATTGTTGAGGTTTAGAGACCTATGGCATCGGAGGCACCGGCGTTTGAAACGACGGCGTCTCCTCCGAGCTTGAGGACCCAAACAAAAACGGGCGACGAGTCTCTCAAGGTTGGTGGCTTGGTGGTGGTGTTATGAAGCTCCTTTCTTTGAGTGAATCGAGATGTTGCCAATGCTTATTATTGTTTTTTGTTTTTGCTTAAATGGGTTTTCTTTTCTCTTTCTTCACAAACACCCTTATTTAAAAACAAAAAAAATGATTATTTACTTTTTTTTTATCTTTACAGCATTTTTTTTTTTTTGCTGGGTCACTAATTTTTAAGTTGTACAGATGTTTTGAGCGGATAAATTTGACTTTCCATCTAAATATATATTTTTAAAATATTTAAATTCAAATATCTTTTTTTTTAGTAATTAGAAAACAAATGGCTCTTTCGGAATGGTAATTTAAATTATCCGCGACATACATTAATAAAAATTTAACAGAAGAATAAATAAAAGTTGTTGATATATATAATAATAAAATTGATTTTTGAAATAAACTTATATTTTAATATTATTATAACTGTTTTCTTAAAAAAAAATATTATAATTTTATATTATAAGGAAATACATCGTAGAATCACCCCATATTAATTAGTAATATTAATTATATAGATGGACTAAGAATTTAATTATTAATTAAATATTATTAATTTTTTTAAAATTTTTATTAGATTTAATTCGAGATATTTTTAAATTAGTAAGATTTATAGATATTTTTTATACAAATTGAAAAATATAAATTTTTATTTACTTTTTAGTCCTAGAGATATTTTTAGTAAGTGTATATATTTATCACAATTTAAATAATAAATGTATTATGATATTTATTTAAAAAATTGCATTTAAAGTAAAGTTACATTTAGATCATCTCATGAATTCATTATATATATATATAATTTTTGTTACAAAATAATATAAAGTAGATGAGAAGAAAGAAGAAGAAGATGAAGAGAGAAAGAGAAAGTGAATCAGAATTTCTGAGTTGTTTATTCTAATGGGGTGAACCCCTATTTATACAAATACAAGAGTGAGATATTAAGAAACTAAGAAAAAGGGAAACTAAGGAAAAGAGGAATGTTGATTACAATTCATGGTAATAAATAAAAGATTTGGACATCCACATAATTATTAATATTTATAACACCCCCCTTGGATGTCCATAATAACTGCCTTATTAAAAATCTTGCTGAAAACTTGATCAAAGAAAAAAGAGTATAGTGTAAACTAACTCCCCCTCATTTAGGCATTTGTGGAGATCTTCTAATCGACGAATTTCGATCTTGTCTGCCGTCTTCTCAAATGTTGATGTTGGTAATAACTTTGTGAATAAGTTTGTAAGATTGACACTTGATTGAATATGTTGAACACCAATATGCATTTTCTTGAAGCGTATAAAGAAGAATTTCGTGGAACGTGTTCTAACTCTATCTCCTTCAATGTACCTCCTTTTAGTTGAACGATGCAAGCAGTATTATCCATAGAGAATTGCTTGGGTTGATACTTCTTTATTGAGTGCAATCCATATGTTTCCCGAATATGCTATGTCAATGATCTCACTCACACACATTCTCTACTTGCTTCATAAAATGCAAGTATGTTAACATGATTTATAGTTGCCTCGTTAAAAACATTGCCAGAAAAACCCAGTGGGACAAAATCTGAGCTAGGAAAAAAGAGTACAATATATATTTCATATTCATAACTATTTGTAAGTTGCCTCGTTAAAAACCTTGCCAGGAAAACCCATTGGGACAAAACCTGAACTAAGGGAAAAAGAGTGCAACATGAATATGTCTCCCCCTCATGCACATATGATCCATAATTCTTTTGGTGATAATATATCTCATAAGATTATTGTTATCACTTTTAAAATATCACCATATATAATCTTTGATCATATATTTTCTATAACTCTTCCAGAGTATGTATGGACTTCTAAATTATAGATGAGGGGTTCGTGGAACATTAATATTTATCCAACTAATTGTATCATTCATGTGTATATACAATCTTGTTCATACTAAAATTTAACATTTCAAGTAAATATGAACATAACACATTAATGATAATATAAATTTCATTTGTGACAATAATGGTACTCCAACACCATATATTTGTTCCATCTTGTTGTATGATCTTAATTTTCATATCAAATGATCATATATCTATAATTCTTAATACATATGAAGTACTTCAGGACTTCAATACTAATGAACAAACTTTATACATTTAATATTTCTCGATATACAAAAGAAATAAAAGTTTGTTCTTCAATTAATCAAAAACTCTTCAAGAGTCTATCACAACGTATAATTTACGTATTTATACTGCATAGACAACCATACGTATTTTTCAAACAATAATTTACTTACATGTCTTTATTTCATACAAAGATCTTTGTCATATAGTGCGCGCGACTTAGAATTTATATCTCTTAAGACATGTATTAAATTCTTCTAGAATTTTTAGATAAGGCTTATTTCAAATTCTCACTATATTAGGAGCTCCAAATAAATAATCTTTTGTTGCAACATTTATGTGACGCTTATAAATCCTCATAAAATATATTCCAGGCTATAATCAAATAATGATTATATTTTCTCAATATTTAAGCCTTACTTCAATCAATCTCATGTCTATGAAAACTTTGTACAACAATTCATTATGTACAAATACATATATGCAAATTTCTCATTAGAATTATTTATTTGCACACCCTACAGGTCTTACTTCACTTTATGTGAGTAAATTTTCCTGGATTGCGTTATAATATTTTGGCCAAAAATCAAAATGTAAGTCGATGATTCTCGACAACTCTAATACCATGATCCTTGCTATCTCATGTTAGTTTATTGCATATGCAAACATTCAATATTTATTGTCGACAAAAATTTCAATAAATGATAATTTCCTCCCATATTGACATAACTTATAGAGATCTCTTTAAATTACATATTTTTCAAATATGTTTATCATTTATAGGTACCTATAACGAATCACTTCAGGGATTCAATTATGATGAAATGTGTTATGTCTAACTTCTCTTGGGAGTCTTTTCGAGTACCGTTTTCATCACGGTTATCATTTTAATACGTTATAACATTAAGGTATCTCCATGAGTACCTCTAGATTTAACAACTTCAGGGCAAATCAAATGAACATTTATTAATAATTTCTACATTGTTCATTTACGCTTCAGGCGTTTTCAACTCATTCTATCTCAATTTTGAATAATATTGATTTGCAGTTGGTATATATCATTTTGAACTATATTGTTCTTATATACTTTGTGCAAGGATCATTTTTCAAAAATTATCATCGATCCCAACTGCTTCTCTCCCCCTGATCGAGAGATTTTTTAAAAACTGTGATATCTAATAATATTAATACACCTGTAGGGATTTCAATATATCACAATGAATCTATATTTGTTTAAACTCATATATACTATATGACATTGAACTTTAGGTTCAATAAACTTTAGTTTCAAGTTCAATCTTTATGAACTTAATTCATTTCTAAGAATGAGTCATACGTGTATACTTAGAAATACATAAATTTACACATTTTGTAAATGCATGATTATATAATCTTATCACATCGATAAGAAACTATGCAATAAAAATCTAACAATAGCTCAAGATTGTTAAGGAAATATAATTTAAATATTTTCTATGTGCAAATATATGCACATTCTTCTTTTGAGCCTTATAAATTAACAATGAGAAGAATCTTCTGGTTCTTCAACAAAATTTAGTCAAATTCTTTGACAATTTATTGCATATGATTGATCATGTCAAAATAATTCAATTCATGAACTTCAGGTTCACTATAATTTGTATTTCAATGAAACTTTCACAAGGTAATGTAAAATCACTACAACATATAAGTAATCATAAAAAGTTTCATTTTTATATACACGAATAATATAATTATATTATTCTCCAAAACATATACACTCTTCAGGAGTCACTATTATGTTTATCAAATTTTATATTTCTTCAGGAATCACTATCATCAATTCAATGATGTGTATAATTTAAAAGATACATGACAACTTCATCATGTTATTGTAATGGTCAAATATATATAACCATAATATATCATTCATTTTTTCTGGTATCTTTTTAACAAGTCGTCTAATTTATTAATAGACTATTCATCAGTCTAATTATCATGACTTGATATATTATATATTTAAATGTACAACCAGTACATATAATAAGTTATTTCTTATCACTTTTATAACTAGATAAAAGTTATACATCTAGGTACATACAAATATATTTTACTACTCCAAGTATCAATTGTATGTAAGACTTCTTCAGGAAGCTTTTCAAATAATCATTTTGTGATTCTTTATCACTTTGATTATATTGGATCACTAACAAATGTTAGTAAGTTATATATTCACTTTTGGGAATATGCAAACTGAATTATATAGTAACTATATATATACATATCTTGTACTAACAATAGTTTGAAACTATTGATTTCAAGAAATAATAAAATATGTATATATTAATTTGTTTTTGGCATTGCCAATATATGTGAAATTTATATTCTTTGAAATAGAATTTCATGTCTATTCATTCTCTTTAGGGAATGATATTTAAATATTCTAAATGTACAATAAATTTGTACAATTCACATTCTATTCAATAATCAAGTATACTTTTATCTTGATTATAAGTATGTCCGTACTACAGGTACGCGACCACTATTATTCAATTCCACACATGATATATAAATTTCATGCACTTTGATTGTGTGTGGTATCTCATCTTTTGGTTGTTTCCACTTTTTTCTGGAAATATTTGAGTAGTAAATAATGCCATTGATTATTTAAAATCATTACATTCACTTCGGGGAATGACGTTGAACAAGTAGAACATTATTATAAATTTCTTAAAAATTTATTACTTGTTCATCCATAAAAATATAAGAAATTATTCAACAATTTCTTTTACGATATTTCAAAGAATATATGAATGCAATTTTTGCATAGTCTCCAAGATGTATGCAAAATTTAATCTTTAATATATGTCAGATTCAATAATTTCCAACATTGCAAGTAATAACAATGTATAATAACATGACTAATACGAGGAATCTTTAAAAGTAATTGACTTCAATTTGTATCATTCTCTGCAGGGAATGATGAACAATAAATACATGCCTCATGTATTTAAATAACATTAGTCATGCTCATTGTTATTCTTATACTTTGATGTTTCAATGCAATTTTCTTAACATTCTTTTTGGATATTCAAAACCCACTATAAAATTGCATCAATAATAATCATTTTTAATGATTCATTAGTTGTATTCACATAAATACAATCATTTTTTTTTTACAAATATAAAACATTTACTTCACGAAATGTTTGACAAAATCTATATCGATATTAGATTACTTTTCATTGTCCTCAAAGAATACAAGAACATATATATAAATATGTATTCATCTCTTTCATTATATATCCATCAACTATATAATGAATATTACGTTTGCATAATCTTCAGGATATATGCAAGATTTTATTGAGGACGCATAATCATCAGGATATATGCAATATTTTATCGAGGATGCATAATCTTCAGGATATATACAATTTTTTATCGATGATGCATAATCTTCAGGATATATGCAATATTTTATCGATGATGCATAATCTTTAGGATATATGCAATATTTTATCGATAATACATAATCTTTTGGATATATGTATAATTTATATAGATTTTCTCTATCATATCATAGGCACACATATATTGTAAATATTATGAATGATAAGAACATTATATATATATATGAAATCAATAATAAATATATAAAAACATATACATACATATATAATATATAGATATATAGATAAAAATAAAATAAAAAAAAAAGATCATTGAAATTGTTTCAGTCAGATGAGTATATTTATATATATTTAGTGTATCGTGACTTTGAAACAATTCAAGAACTTTAACAAAATACTTACATTGGATCTTAGGCAGAGACTCATGCTTGAAGCTTGGGCAGAGACTCATGCTTGAAGCTTGGGCAGAGACTCGTGCTGATAACGTGTTATAAAATAATATAAAGTAGATGAGAAGAAAGAAGAAGAAGATGAAGAGAGAAAGAGAAAGTGAATGAGAATTTCTGAGTTGTTTATTCCAATGGGGTGAACCCCTATTTATACAAATACAAGAGTGAGATATTAAGAAACTAAGAAAAAGGAAAACTAAGGAAAAGAGGAATGTTGATTACAATTCATGGTAATAAATAAAAGATTTGGACATCTACATAATTATTAATATTTATAACAATCTTAAAATTGTTATCATTATTGTATCTTTCTTATAGTCATTACTATATTTAAAATTGTTGTCATTATTGTATATCCACTTGTACATATCCAATTAAACGTAATCTACAAACATGTGCATCCAAATAAAATTTTCACCCTTCAATAATTCTTATTCATGTAGTTTTTCTTTCTCAAAATTAAAATAATATATTTTTAAGAAGCTATAATAATTTTATAAATTTACACACTAGACTGTGTAGACCTGCAAAATTTTTTCACTAAAAACTAGGTTTTAATAAATAAATACAAATAATATAAAACTATAACAAGATAACAAAATTATTACATTTCCATTTTCGTTAGTGTTAGTTGCTCAGTTAGTTATTATCGTTATGTTGGGGGATACATTTGCTATGTTTATTGTCATTTAGTTTAGGTAGTTAATTTTTTTTTTTTCAGCTAAGGTCTTTTATTTAACCTTCGTGTATATATAGCTAGCTTAGAATTGTATTTCATTTATTCAGTTCTTCAATAACAGATTCTCATTTCTTCACTCTTAATTTTTTTCATTTCGCAATATGGTATCAAAGCAGGAAAGAGATGCTTTCCCCTGATCGATCCTGATTCTTTCTTCCTCCTTTGCTTTCATTCACCGTGTTTCTTCCTCTGGTGAAAGAATATAGCCTTTCTTTTCTCTCGAACACTCTATTTTAATGTTCTGTTCCAATCTCTAACTTTCTTTTCTCCCACCATGTTGAGTGATGAACAAACCTTGTCTCAAGTAGGAATAGGAGTAACTACACCTTCCACTGCCTAAATTTTGTTCGTCTAAGGAAATCAGAGTCTCCAAATGATGACTATTAAGAGTCATCTTGAAGATCCCACAAATCCCTACTATCTCCGTAACGTTCCCGTTTTAAGCCTCCATTGGGCTCTTACACCCACGAAATGAATGGCTCTTGTACACAGGTACGCTACTCTAGCTGCTTCATGGAATGATGACTAACCCTACAAACAAACACGAGTGTTGGAGCATGCTTTTTCCTCACTCACACGCTTCCTGGGAAAACTTCCCAAGTAGTAACCCATCCTAAAATTGCTCCAGGTCAAGCACGCTTAACTGCGGAGTTCTTTCGTGATGGGCTACCAAAAATCAAGATGCACCTTGTTGATATAGGTGGTACCAATCAATCCATTTAAGCCCTCATCAACTATGTCGTCCCATACCTACTGTAACGCCCTAACTAATAGGCACGTTACCCGAGATATTTAAGAAACCCTAATCCCCTAAACGGGATTACTAATAAAATTAGCGCGAAAATTAAACTTTAAATACAAACGGAATGAAAATAAACTTGTAATAATTTTAACTTTACAAACCAAAAGTTACATGCTTCAGGATCCCAAAAATATTTTACAAAATACTATTACAAGTCTGATTCCACTAGCCGACCTAAGCGGCAAAACAGAATTACAAAATTCATCTCTGGTAGACCCCAACCCACCTGGTCTAGTGTGGCCCGAACATGTACATGCACCGTCGAGCTCTCATACTCATGGCTGATCAAAAACAGATTTACCCTTTCCTGCACAGTAGAGCACCCGTGAGCCAAGCCTAGCAAGACAGCATAAAATATCAATAAACATGTTTATTACACTATATAATCATTAATTCCATTCTCATATGCCTGTATGACACAGACCTGCATGTTATGCTCACATGCCTATTTATGTTTATGTAACATAAACCTACGTGTTGCGCTCACACGTCTAAATACAATAAGGTCTTAGAACGGTTCATCTCGGTTCTAGCTACTGAGTCTAACCCGGTTATGCCTTGAACACATAACCCTGAATCTCAATATACTCATATATTTAACATGGCACAACATCTACACAACATATATCGCTAGGGTAATAACCCTAGGCTATTAAACCGCTCATGTTAGGGTACTAACCCTAATCTCGGTTACTAATTACTCACATATTTCATTTCCAATATAAGCACCACCACGCATAACTCTACGTGCTAACTACTGTCTTACCTGATGTCCCACCATAATAGAGATTCCAAATCCCCGGGTGCCCCTGACCAAGTACCGGTAATCCTAGTCACATATTTTGGGATTTACACAAATATGGTTTACCTCTGATTCCACATTTATAAAGTATATACATGGCATTCAAAATACAGATAATCACATAGAGCTCGGAACGAGCTTTCCAACGATATATAGAACTCCCAAAACGAAGTTCGAATCACAAAGTTATGAACTTTTAAAGTTAACACTTGAATCTGCCCAGAAACACGAGGGCGGGCCTCGACATGCAAAAGTCGTGTCGCGGAACCTAGGACCGATTCCCAAGTCTCAAAAGGAGGCGGTCCGCGACATGCAAAAGCCATGTCGTGGCACCTGGGTTCCAAACCCAGAAAACCAGCAAGATCAACACGAATTTCAGTCCCCAAATTCAATCAATTTCAACCTAAACTTAACCAAAACTCTATAATTACATAGAAGAGTTACCAATAAATATTAGAGAGTTAAAATACAGATTTCATGCATCAAATCCATCAATAAAACTCTCAAAAACTCAGATTAAATAACACAAAGATTGAGCTCCAACAAAGAGCAAAATTCCACATAATCCTTTCTTAAATTCTTACATAATCAAGCCAAGAATTCATGCTTCAAACAACTAATTTTTAGAGCTCAATAATAGAATAAAAACACAAGTAAAATCCTTAAATTCTGTCCAAACCTAACCCAAAACAAACTCAAAAGATTCAAGCACAAAGCTTGCTCAAAACAACAAGAACAACCTAACAAACATCAACATGCATCTCAAGTTCATACTCACAACCCATATCACATTTTCATGCTCTTTCAACAATTAAATTCAGCAATATTAACAAAGATTAAAGTTGTAAAAGCTACCTCAAATTCATTCCAAAGGCAAGCTCAAAATTTCTCAATTACAAAGCTTCAATCCAAGCCAAATCCAAGCAATTTTTAAAGTTTGAAATGGGTTAGAGAAAGAAAGAGAGGGTTCGGGTACGAGGGAGGAAGAAACCAGAAAAATCAACCCCTTTCTTGCCAAAATTCCATTTTACTAAGAAATCAATAATAAATGCCAAAAGACAAAAATGCCCCTAGGGCCAAAATAAAGCATACACATCAACAAGGGTAAAAATGTCATTTCCAACATAAATATTCTCAAATAAATTCATATTATTATTATTCAAGTATAATTAAAATGTCAATTATTAATCATAAAATTGTATTTCGGCCCCGAACCCGATTCGGCCCGAAATACCCGGTTGTGACTATACCGCGCCAACTTGTCAAAACACTCTTGAAAAAGACAACACTGGCATACTATATAATAATATAGTCCCATAAGCACGTTAAAAAATTAATTTCACTATCTTACCCTTCTCAGGTCAAAATTACTAAAATGTCTCTGGCTCACCAACGAGGTATTAACAGGACATAATTCATATAAATTCACATATATTAAATTATATAATAATATAATTCCTCAATAATACATAATTATATAGTTAGGGTTTTACTAATCCATTTACTTAATTCTAGGGTATTACACCTACACAGTCTTAAAATCATCACACATGGCCTTCCCTAGCGCGATGTGGGATTGCACAGCTTACCCAGTATTTCCCCTTATGGATCATGGGACTACTGACTGTCACAATCACCCCCTTACGGGGTCCGACGTCCTCGTCGACCACACTTCTCGCTAGATCAAAGCTCTGATATCATTTGTAACGTTCCCGCTTCAAGCCTCCATTAGGTCCTTACACCCACATAATGATTGCTCTTATACACGAGTACGCCACTCTTGCTTTTTAACCAAGTGCGATGACCAATTGTGCGAATCAACAGTTCCTCTCGTACTAGGTTGAATTACTATTACAACACATGTGTCGTTTCTTGCCCAAATTCTGACTTAGAGGCGTTCAGTCATAATCCAGCGCACGGTAGCTTCGCGCCACTAGCTTTTCAACCAAGCGCAATGACCAATTATATGAATCAACGGTTCCTCTCGTACTAGGTTAAATTACTATTACGACACCAGGCGTCGTTTCTGTTGGGTTTTGTGCCCTAAATAAAACCCATTTCAATATAATCAGATTTACTTATTAATAAAGATCAGAAATAACATTTTATGTTGCATGGTTCACATGATTTATTTCATGATTATATATATATAATGTATGAATTCTATTTAAGTCCAGAACATATAAATTTGTTAATGATTATAGTGTTGTCAGCACAGTGGAATATAATCTTAATTATATGTTCGAAAGTTTATTCCCTGATTTTTCAAAACACTGAATTTAGACTGACATGGTATAATCAGCGATAGGTATTCTTACACCTTGGAAAAGTGTTATGTCCTTTCCAGGACATTGGCAAAGTTTACCAGTATCGGATGTATGGAGTATACATCGGAAGGGACCGATATTGAACTTTGATTAGATATATTAGAATTTACCGTAATATCTATTCAATTCAATATCACCTGTTGATCCTAGATCAAATGATCTTAATCCTGATATGATTATGTTCAATCTCAAGAGTGTTATTCGTATTCTTTGATTTGTTAGTTAAGCCTACTTTTGGGTCAGGGTGATACGTACATTTTGGGAACACGGTAGTGCAATTGAGTGGGAGCGCTAACATAAATATGGAATCTATAGCTTCTATCTGGCAAATAGAAAGTAAAGGGTGATTTCCTTTGAGCTTAACCAAACGAAAATAAATGGTGGAGTACTCATTTCACTTAACTAAAATATCATTTATACAGGGTTAAGTGTTTTAAGGATAAAATACATTGTAGGATGTTACGGTAATTTAATCCCTTTACAGTGTAAATCATCTATATAGAGGATTGTTGCCCTTGATTTTGCCCAAAGTACGTGAACCAACCAGACAAGGACACGTGGACACAAAGGTTTTACCACTTAAATTAATAGCTAAGTCTTTGTAAAGAAAGGCATTATCCTGGATATGCCTCCCAGAGAAGGCATGCAAGGTTTTCTATGCTCCCGGAGATCAAGGTGGCATCAAAGCATCTCCGGGAGGTGTCAGGCTTCCTCTGAGCAGTCATCTCGCATTTAATGCCGCATGGGAGGAGGCGTGTTGGAACTTCCACACGCAATAAAGTCTGACGACACAACCCCCGATCTGCACCTACAAGGCGATGACCAATAAAGTCTAATGACGACTACTCTGTGAAGAATCACGTCAGTTAAAAGAGAATAAGGACAGCCCTCATAAAATCCCTACAGCACCTAGGGATTTGACCATGCATTACCCATGGTATATTTATTGGGAATACACAACTTTATTGATAGTTACAGAAATACATGTACTATAATTCTGGGGATCACCCCACAGAAACACTATAAATACCCTCTCAAAGCTCATTAATGGGGGTCGAGAATTCTGGGTTGCATAAGTGCAAGAAGAGTAAATACTCACCAAGAACATTCTCTGTATTAAATACAATCATAAATATACAGACTCGTGGACTAAGGCTCATTAATGCCCCAACCACGTAAAAATCTCTCTCTTAATTTCTTACAGCTTTCTAAACTCTTATTATTTTATTGGTTGTCGAAAACCTCGATCAACATTTTGGTGCTTTCATTGAGAGCTAAAGAAAGCTTCTGTAAACACGCTATATATTACAACAATGGTAGAGACTCGAAGTACTCGTCAACCTCGCCCTCTTGAAGATGCTCAAGACCCAAATGAGGAAGACATGGCCTCAAGGGCAACTGAGGGTTCCGATGAAGAAGAAGGAATTCCTGATGATGATTACGAGGGAAACCTCGATGAGTACGCCTACGATGAAGGTAGCTACTCGGAATTGGTGCTCTTAAGACAAAAGGCTGTCGATCATGAAGTTGAGATCGCAGCCCAAAAAGCACAAAATCAAAAGATGCAAGAGGTAATGCTGGCCATGCAAAAAGCCATGGAGGCAGATGGAATCCACGTGCATCCTAAGGCCATGTTAGCTGGACTTGGAAAGGAACCAGAGGAATCCTCGCCAAGTACCCAAAGGCAAAAATCTAGGGAACCAAGCCCTATAAGGTATCCCGCTGAGGAGAACCAAAAGAAAAACCCTACTTCTACCCCTGGGAAAAAGAAAAAGGTGCAGGATCCGCGAAAGGTCCGCTAAGATTTCCCGAAAGGGAAATGTCCGCAGAGGGGCAAACTCCAAAAAGGGAGTCTTGGCCCTCAGGATCGAGAGGACCGAAAAAGCATTTCCGTGCACTAGGAGCCCGGAGGGAGAGGAAGAAGAGGACAGAAATGTCCTACCATTAATTTGAGGAATCAAATCAATGGGAATCAAGGTGACCTCTGGGATCACCTTCACCAAAAGAAATACGGACCCGCGGTCTCCACAGGAACATTAAATGAAGGAATCATGGCAGAACTCGCCATACTCCGAAAAGATATCACCCGAGTCCCCTAGAGACAGAAGGGCGACGAATCCGACTCAGACTGTGAGGACCGGGAGCCATGTGCCAAGCACATCCTGGAGGCAGAGCTCCCCAAGAACTTCAAAATGCTCGAAATGACAGCTTATACTGGGAACTCTGATCCAAGCGACCATCTGTCACGGTTCAACCGGGTCATGACGGTCATGAGAGTCAGCAATGACGCTAAATGTTTGTGCTTTCCGCTTACTCTAAGCGGGTCCGCGGAGGAGTGGTTCAAGAAATTGGAGCTAGGATCCGTGGGCTGCCGGAATAAGCTACAGACCAACTTCCGGAGACAGTTTGTCGCCGCAAGAAAGGTCAATCTGGAGGTCAGCGCCTTGACTAACATCAAGTAGTTGCCTACGGAGACCTTAAAGAATTATATAAAGAGGTTCCGGGAGGAAGCCTCGAAAGCCAAGAAAGTTGAAGATGGACAACAGCTTGCCTTTCTCCAGGCAGGCATCCGCACCGGGACTCCATTCTGGAACGAACTACAACAGGAAGGAGCTGCAAACCTTCAGGATTTCTAGAAGAGAGTCCAAAAATACATTAACCTTGAAGAGACCCAAATAGTGGCCTACGGAGGATATTATCCCACCGGGATAGCAGGGTATGTGCCCGGAGCCCAGCCCTCCGGCACTGTGCCTGCAACAGCTCCACCGATGAGCGGCATACAGTTCTCTGCTACTCCCGGATATAGCCAGGGCCAGGTCTTGGCCCCCGCATCGTCCCATTTTGGAAATCCCTCGGGGATAAATGGACAAGCCCCCTCGCGCTCCGCTCCAACTGCCAGCCTAGCTGGTCCTTACCAAGGCTCGAGGAGTAAAAGATCCTCCAAAGGCAGTACCCGGACGGAGGAAAAGCGACAGAAAAGGGGGTACACTCCCCAATACACCCAGTACACGGAGTTAACGGACTCCCAAGAACGTGTGTACTTTGCTACTAGGCAAAATACACACTACCGGAGACCACCTCCTCTGTACAAGGATAGTTCCCGAAGGGACCCCAACAAGAGATGCGAGTACCATAACGACATTGGGCACAGTACCAATGAATGCAAAAATCTCAAAGACGAGATCGAAAACTTAATCCGATTGGGACACCTCTACGAGTGGATCAAGAATCGATTGCCTCATCTCAACCCGGGTCAGGCGGCTGGAGCTTTGCCACAGGGAACACCAGGGGGTGCGACAGGAGTATTGGCTCCAGTTGTTCCCCTCGAAGATGCCCAGCATATCCTCGACCTGCCACCCAGACCTAATGGGAGAGTGGCCATGATCTCGGGAGGACCCCATATCGGAGGAACTACCCGCAAGAAACTGAAGCGGTATGCAGGGGCCATGAAACACAATGAAGTTTGGGAAGTTACTCAACTCCCAGCTCAAAGGCCCTGGCTGATGAATCAACCCATCACATTCACGGAAGAAGACGCTAAGACGGTGCGTTTTCCCCACCATGACCCGTTGGTCATAGAGACCCCCATTGCCATTTATTGGTGGCCAGAGTCCTGATCGACAACGGGAGTTCCGTGAATTTGCTTTTCAAAGAGGCCTTTACTGCAATAGGCCTGACGGACCAAGACCTCTCACCGAGTGGTTCTCAACTCACGGGGTTTAACGGAACAACACTTATCCCGATGGGGAAGGTGAGACTTCCGGTCATCTTATTCCCGGACACACCCCAGAGCACTTTCAAGTACTGTACTTTCGTGGTGGTGGACTGCCCGACAGCATACAACGCAATCCTCGGCCGACCGGCCTTGGTAGACTTTGGCGCAGTCACATCAATACGGCACTTGTGCCTGAAGTTCCCAACCCAGGAAGCTGAAATAGGGACGGTGAGAGGAAATCAGGGGGAGGCGAGGCAATGCTACAACGTTGCCACCCACCTACCCATGCTGATGGTCTAGGAAACTATTGAGCCAGAAATGGCTGAAGAAGACGAGTGTGATCCCCGTGTGGGGTCCGAAAAAATTTTAGAACCAATGGAGGACGTCGAGGAGATATCAGTGTGTGACCTCGACTCCACCAAAGTACTCCAGCTAGGAAAGAGCCTAGACCCGGAGGAGAAGGAAAAAATAATAAAGACACTGAAGGGTGCCATTGACGTTTTTGCGTGGCGCCAGGAGGACATGACTGGCATAAGTCCCCACGTCATCACCCATGTCCTTAACGTCAACCCGGACATGCTGCCGGTCCAACAAAAGCGACGTCCCCTCGACTCAGTGAAGGTCGAAGCCTTAGAGAAGGAGGTGGATAAGCTCTTAACAAACGGCATGATCCGCGACGTTTACTACCCGGAATGTCTAGCTAATCCGGTCCTGGTGCCGAAGCCTAACGGAACCTGGCGAGTTTGTATAAACTTCACTGATCTAAACAAGGCTTGTCCAAAGGACTGTTTCCCTCTGCCCAGGATCGACCAAATGGTAGACGCCACCTCCGGATTCAAGCTAATGTCCTTCATGGACGCGTACGCCGGTTACAACCAAATAAAGATGCACACGGAAGATCAAGAGTGCACTAGCTTTAGGACCGATAAGGGGGTATACTGCTACCTAGTCATGCCTTTCGGATTGAAGAACGCTGGTGCAACCTATCAAAGAATGGTCAACCGAATGTTCAAAGGCCTCCTGGGGCGAAACATGGAGGTGTACGTGGACGACATGTTAGTCAAGTCTCAAGCGTGCAATAGCCACGCGAATGACTTAGAAGAATGTTTTGAGGTAGTCCGGAGATACGGAATGAAGCTCAACCCAAAGAAATGCACCTTTGGGGTCAAATCAGGAAAGTTCCTGGGCTTCATCGTCAGCCAGAGAGGGATTGAGGCAAACCCAGAGAAAATTCAACCTCTCCTGAGCATGCCATCCCCCAAGAAGCACAAAGACGTGCAGAGTCTAACCGGAAAGGTTGCTGTCCTGAGCCGTTTTATCTCCCGGTCTACAGACAAGTGCATTCCCTTCTTCAACATTTTGAAGAAGTGCCAAAAGTTTGAATGGTCTGACGAGTGCGAGGAGGCATTCAAAAAATTGAAAGAGCACATGGCCAAGCCTCCAATCCTCTCAAAACCCATTCTCGGAGAGGACCTGTTCCTGTACTTGACCGTCTTCGAGCACGCGGTCAGCGCGACCTTAGTCCGGAAAGAAGAGAAAACTCAACATCTCGTGTACTACGTCAGCAAGTGCATGATAGGGGCGGAGACGCGGTACCCCGTCATCGAAAAACTAGTTTTTTGCCTCCTAATGGCCTCAAGAAAGTTGAGGCCTTATTTCCAAGCGCACCCAATCAAGGTGTTGACCAATCACCCACTCCGGCAAGTCCTGCAAAAGCCAGAAGCGTCCGGAAGGCTCCTTAAATGGGCAATGGAGTTAAGTCAATTTGACTTACACTACATACCCCGTATCTCCATAAAGGGACAAGCGTTGGCAGATTTCATCACCAAATGTAATGAAGCTGAGGCAACTGCGAACGCACCGGTACCGTTGGTCCCAACATGGAAAGTCTTTGTAGACAGAGCCTCCAACGAAAATGGATCCGGAGCGGGGGTTGCAATGATATCCCCGAGTGGACTTCGACTCCAGGCAGCCCTACGGTTCGACTTCTCAGCTTCAAACAATGAAGCCGAGTATGAAGCCTTGATAATAGGGCTGAGATTAGCAAAGGCTGTGGGGGCCAAAAGAGTAGAGGTCTACAGCGACTCCCAACTGGTCGTGAACCAGATATCATGAGAGTATCAGACGCGCAGCGAAAGAATGACCGCATATGTAACGATAGTCCGGGAACTGCTCCACGAGTTCACGGATTATAAAGTAGAAAGAATTCCCAGGGAAAAGAACGCTCACGCGGACTGCTTGGCTAAGTTAGCTTCGGACAGTGAGATTGAAGGACTGGGGGTAGTACCCGTGGAACGCTTGGCAGAGCCAAGCATCAAAATAAAAGAGGCCATAACAACGGTTGGGCAAGAACCCAACTGGATGGTCCCCATCATAGAATACATAACGAAAGGTGAGTTGCCCCAAGAAAGGGCTCTGTCCAGAAAGATTCAGTATCAGGCTCACCGTTATGTAATGATGGATAAAATTTTATACCGAAGAGGACTTAGCATGCCTTATTTAAGGTGTGTATCGGACCCTGAAGCTAGGCAAATTATGCTAGAGGTCCATGAAGGGTTCTGTGGAGATCATACAGGAGGACCGAGTCTCTCAAAGAAAATATTGAGACAAGGATACTTCTGGCCAACAATGAAAAAAGATTGCATAGACTACGTCCAAAAGTGTGATTCATGCAAAGGTTCCCGAACATACCGAGAGCTCCTCCCAATGAGATTACCCTAATGACTAGCCCCTGGCCATTCGCGGTCTGGGGGATAGATCTTATTGGGTCCCTGCCAACAGGAAAGGGAGGAGTAAAGTATGCAATAGTAGCAGTAGACTACTTCACCAAATGGACGGAGGCTGAGCCAATGAAGACTATAACTGCTAAAAAAGCACTAGACTTTGTTATTAAAAACATAGTGTGTCGATATGGCTTGCCTCACAAAATAGTCTCTGACAATGGAAAGCAATTTGATTGCGAAGAATTCACTGACTTCTGCAACCAACACGGAGTCGTAAAAAGCTTCTCCGCGGTGGCAAGGCCGCAAATAAACGGACAAGCAGAAGCAGTCAATAAAATTCTAAAGGTCACCCTGAAGAAAAAGCTGCTGGCCTGCAAAAACAGTTGGCCCGAAGAGTTTCCAAGAGTGTTATGGGCCTACTAGACGACCCCCAGAACCACGACCGACCACTCGCCTTTCTCAATGGCGTACGGTTGTGAAGCAATGGTCCCGGTAGAAACGTTATTCATGTCCCACAAGAGGATGACTTATGATCCAGCTACAAACCAAGCTTTATTATAAGAAGCACTGGATCAGGTTGAAGAACCCCAAGACGAGTCGCAAATACGAATGGCAGCTTATCAAAAGAAGGTGACCAAATATTTTAACTCCAAAGTTAAAAATACAAAATTCGCTATTGGGGATATGGTCTTAAGAAGAGTCTTCCCAGCCACCCAAGAACCCGGAGTGGGGGTACTTAGGCCAAATTGGGAATGGCCATATGAAATCGAGGACGAAATCGGCTCCGGAACCTATAAGCTAAAAAGGATGGATGGAACCATTGTGCCAAGGGCCTGGAACGCCGATCACCTCTGGAAATATTACCAATAGTCCGAATGTGTAACTTAGGCTTTGTTTAAAGGATTTGTATCGTCTAAGTGTATGCAACCTCTGAATTTTAAATAAAACTGAGTGCCTTAAAAATAAAGTTTTCATGCCACTCAGGGGGGTACTTAAGCATACCACACGGACAGATGAAAAACAAGCCGAAAGTAAAATATCCTGACCCAAAGGGCAGGTCCAAAAAGAAAAATTATGCATAAAAAAAAGATCATATGTATAAATATCCTGACCCAAAGGGCAGGTCCAAAAAGAAAAATTATGCATCAAAAAAAGATCATATGTATAAATATCCTGACCCAAAGGACAGGTCTAAAAGAAAATATATACAAAGGGCCCGGGGACAGGCCTTAATCGTTGTCTCCCCTTAGAAAGTAAGGCAGCTAGTAAGATAAGATTGTCTTAAATAAAAGAAAAATAGTTGTAAATAAAAAAAAAAAGATATAAGGAAAAGCTTGGTGAAGTGAGCTGGATTCAAACGACCTAATTAATGCGAGGAGGAAGGCGAGGACCAATGCGCGCCTCAAGCATGGCGTCAAGTTTCTTCTTCTTCTCCCAAAATTTGGCAATCATCTCCTCAGGTTTGGGGTAGAAGTCAAGCTTGATGCTCTGGCCATTTACCGACCAGGCCATGTAGACGCCATCATCAAAGCGCTTGATACAACGCTTGCAGGGAACATGGGAGAGGAGCTCATCTCTCTTAGCCTTCTTTAAGGCTTGATCTCTAAAGTCCTTGAGCTCCTTCATCTCCACGGCTAAGTTAGCCCTGGACTCCAAGTCCGCCTGGTGCAATTCCTCTAAGGACCTCACCTTGGCGGCCATCTCGTCTAGGGCCTTCCTGGCCTCCCGAAGCTCGCATTTGGCCTTAGCAGTAGCCTCGCCCTCCGCCCTCAGCGCCTCCCGGTGCCTCGCCTCCAACCTATCCCTCCGAAGGACCTCCTCTCTAAGCATCGCCTCCGCCTGGGCTTCCCTCTGTTTAGCCTCCTCCTCGAGCTTCGCCTTAGCAAGAGCCTCCTTTCGCTCAGCCTCCTCCTGGATCGCACGTCTTTCAGCAGACAAGTCCTGTAGGATCTTCACGACCTTGTCCATGCTCGCAAATTTGGACAAGACGAAGCCATGATTAACTATGGTCTTGAAAAGGCGGCTGGTCTCTTCAGTAATCTGGAAAAGGAAGTAAGAGTGAGAATGAAGGCCTTAAGTAAAATATTGAGGAAAGAAATAAATCACAAAGTACTTACCGCAGCCAGAGCATTGCTGATGTCCTGAACCTGGTAGACGGAGTTCAAGGATGCACAAGCAACGTACCGTTTAGGCGGGAATCGAGTCAGATGGGAGACGTACTCGCTGGTCATCTCGGAGGCAAAAGGGGGCAAGGTGGGCCCAAGGAAACGGTTGAACCAGTCCGTCAGAGGGTCCATGTTCAGATCCCACGGGTTTTCTCCTCGTTAAGAGAGTTTTGCAACTCCTCCCGTAAGTGTTGGAAATTATTTTACCAGGATCTTAGATCTACTCACAAGTATGTTGATTAACACCCTAAATATGAACTTTATAAAACGATAAAATAAACACATATAAAGTTTAGTAAACCTTACATTGGGTGCATCCGAATAATATGACTCCTTCCATTCAGATCTCCAACCCTTGTATCCTTTCTAACGCAGAGTATTATCAAGATCTGAACCTGGATCTCTTTCTCTGATTCTTTAGTGCTGAAACTCCTTCTTGCTGAAAGTCTTTCTTCACGATCTTCCTCACTATGATTGAGGTATCACTTGCTGTGTGTGGGCACTACTCTAATCACTAAGTATTTCAAAATCTTAAGGAAGAAGAGAGAGAGAGAGTGGGCGGCCAGGTATAGAGAGAGAGGCTCAGGTTTTTCTGAATGAAAAATGTAATTTTCCTGAACCCTTCACTATCTATTTATAGCATTCCACTAGGGTTAGGTTTGAATTATTTGGCATTAAAATAATAAAAATATCAGAGGATAATTCCTATAAAAGTGGCTGGCCATGCAGTATGGATTTGGGCCTCACTTTTTGCAATTTTGCAGTTTTATCACTTTTGCATCTGATTTTCTCAAAAACGCCAATTTTCAAATTCAACCATTTAAATGCCAATTCTAACTATTTAATAACTATAAATAATTATTAAATAATATTTTCATTTATCATATTTATTAATTGAACCATACAAAGTATCATAATTAACAAATATGCCCCTAAAACTCTTTCTTTACAATTTCGCCCTTACTTAGTGAAAAATTTACAAATAGACATAGTCTAATTTGAGAATTATAATTGATTAATCAAAACCAATTATATGAGTCTTAAAAGCAATATTATCTCAACTAGTGGGGGGACCATGGGTCTATATAACCGAGCTTCCAATAAGCAGATCAAGAATTTATAACCTAAATTCACTGACTTATTAATTCTTCGTTGAATCCACGCATAGAACTTAGAATTGCACTCCCAGTATATAGAATGCTCTATATGTTCCACCATATAGACACATCATTAGTTATCCATTGTTATAATCCTAATTTGATCAATGATCCTTTATATGAATGATCTACACTGTAAAGGGATTAGATTACCGTTACACCCTACTATGTATTTTATCCTTAAAACACTTGACCCCGTATAAATGATATTTCAGCTTATGTGAAATGAGTACTCCACCATTTATTTTCGTTTGGTCAAGCTCAAAGGAGATCATCCTTTACTTACTATTCGCTAGATAGAAGCTATAGATTCCATGTTTATGTTAGCGCTCCCACTCAATTGCACTACCGTGTTCCCAAAATGTACTTATCACCCTGACCTAAAAGTAGGCTTAACTAACAAATCAAAGAACACGAATAGCCTCTTGAGATTGAGCCTAATCATAACAGGATTAAGATTATTTGATCTAGGATCAACTAGGCGATATTGACTTGAATAGATATTACGGTAAGTTTAATAAATCTAAGTCAAAGTTCAATATCAGTCCCTTCCGATGCATACTCCATGCACCCAACCTGAGCTTTACTTTAACCAATGTTCTGGAAAGAACATAGCATTTCTCCAAATGCAAGTAAACTCTTGTTGTAGATTATCATATCAGTAAAACCCTGTGTCTGATAAATCTAGGAAACTTTATTCACATAGTCATGTTTACTTTCCAAAGTGTTGACAACACAATAAACAGGATCAAGTATGTGAAAAGGGTTTCAGATGAATTTATAAATCAAATAGACAAACAATTGATAAGATGAACCAAAACATACACAAATGAATGAAAAATACTTCTGTTTCTTTATTGATGTTGAATAAAATAGATTACATTGAAATGGAGTTTTATTTAGGGCATAAAACCCAAAAAACTCCCACTTGCACTAATATAAAACTATTCAATACATATCAATTAATCCTAAATTCTGACGGTGCTTTTCAAATGTAGTCACGGCCAAGACTTTGGTGAATGGATCAGCTAAGTTATCTTCTGTGTCCACTTTCTCAACTAGTACATCCCCTCTTGCCACATATTCTCTGATAATGTGATACTTCCTTTCTATATGTTTGCTTCTCTTGTGGCTTCGAGGTTCTTTACTGTTAGCTTTCGCTCCATTATTATCACAAAGTAGGACCAGAGGCTTTTCCATTCCAGGTATGACACCGATATTGGTGAAGAACTTTCTTAGCCAGACAAGTTCTTTAGCAGCTTCGACTGCAGCTATGTATTCAGCTTCCATAGTCGAGTCCGATATCGCGGTTTGTTTTGCACTTCTCCAAACCATTGCTCCACCCCCAAGAGTAAACACCACCCAGATGTAGATTTCCTGTCATCAAGACTTGCCTGGAAATCTGAATTAGTGTAGCCTATGGGATTTAAAGCACCACCCTTGTACACTAACACAAGATTCCTTGTACTCTTTAAGTATTTCAGGATATACTTAACTGCATTGCAATGTTCCTGTCCTGGATTAGACTGATACCTGCTCACGATTCCAACTGCATAGCAGAGGTCAGGTCTAGTGCATAACATTGCATACATTAGACTTCCAACTGTAGAAGCATAGGGAATTTTCGCCATGTCCTCTATCTCTTGAGGATCAGTAATAGACTGTTCCTTAGATAGACGAATACCATATCTAGAAGGCATGTTTGCCCCATTGGTGTTGTTCATGGAGAATCTCTCTAAAACTTTGTCAATGTAGGTTGTTTGAGAGAGAGCAAGAGATCTGTTCTTTTAGTTTCTGATAATCTGAATACCAAGAACATAGGCTGCTTTACCCAAATCTTTCATATCGAATTGAGTGTTGAGCCATTCCTTGATGTGAGTCATTTTCTTGACATTGTTTCCAATAATCAAAATGTCATCAACATAAAGGACCAGGAATACTACTACTTGGTCTTCCTTGAGTTGGTAAACACAAGGTTCATCTTCATTCTGAAGAAAGCCGTAGGTCTTGATGATTTCATCAAACCTTTTGTTCCATGAGCGGGAAGCTTGCTTAAGTCCATAGATAGACCTATTTAATTTGCAAACTTTCTTTTCCTGCCCTGGAAGAACATAGCCTTCTAGTTGCTCCATATAGATGGTTTCTTCAAGTACCCCATTAAGGAAGGCAGTCTTGACATCCATTTGCCAGATTTCATAATCGAAAGCAGCAGCTATGGAGAGAAGAATTTGGATGGATTTGAGCATGGCAACAGGACTAAAAGTTTCCTCATAGTCCACGCCTTCTCTTTGGGTAAAACCCTTGGCTACAAGTCTAGCTTTAAAAGTTTCGACTTCGCCTCCAGCTCCTCTTTTCTTCTTGTAAACCCACTTGCATCCTATCGGATGATAGTCGTCAGGTGCGTCTACATATTCCCAGACTTTGTTCTTTTTCATGGAATCTATTTCTGAATCCATGCCGACCAACCATCGTTTCTGTTGCGGACTAGCCATTGCCTGTTTATAGGTTAATGGATCGTCTTCAATACCGTCACCAACAACCATATTGATTTCACCATCCAAGCCATAACGAGCTGGTTTTGTGGAAACCCTCCCACTACGACGAGGAGCGGTGATCTTCTGAACAGAAACTTTAGTAGTAGGTTTCTCAGTTGGTTCGACTGAGGGAGTGGGATTGTCCTCTTCTTGAGTGGAAGAGGATGGAACATTGGAAGGAGTTATATCTGAAAGCATTTCCTCTAGAACAACTTTACTTTTCGGTTTGTTGTCTTTAATATAGTTCTCTTCAAGAAAAGTAGCATTTGTAGAAACAAACACTTTGTTATCCTTGTGACTATAAAATAGTCCACCCCTAGTCTCTTTAGAATTTCTGACAAACATGCATACTTCGGTACGTGATTCAAGTTTGCCTTCTTTCTTTCTTAAGACATGAGCAGGGCACCCCCAAATTCTGTAGTGGCGTAAACTAGGTGTACGACCATTCCAAAGTTTGACGGGTGTCTTAGGGACTGCTTTAGATGGAACAACATTTAAAATGTCATTAGCCATCTGTATAGCATATCCCCAGAAGGACGTAGACAGAGTTGAATAACTCAGCATAGACCTAACCATTTCCAAAAGAGTGCGATTTCTTCTTTCTGCAACTCCATTTTGTTGTGGAGTGCCTGGGGCAGTGTATTGGGATTCAATTCCAAGTTCAATTAAATGATCTTTGAACTGCATATCCATATATTCTCCACCCCTATCAGTTCACAAGATCTTTAATGATTTACCTAATTGGTTTTGAGCCAAAGCATGAAACTCCTGAAACTTTTCAAATGTTTCACATTTCTTTTGCATGAGGTAAAGAAAACTATATCTAGAGTAATCGTCACTGAAAGTGACGAAATACTCATAACCTCCTCGGGCTTTTACATTCAGAGGTCCGCAAACATTAGAATGCACTAACCCTAGGGGGTATTTGGCGCGCTCTCCCTTTGCAGAGAAAGAACGCTTAGTCATTTTACCTTTTAGGCAGGACTCGCATACTGACAATTCACCTAGGACGACATTTTTCAATGGACCGCCTTTGGTTAGCCTATTGAGTCTATCAAAGCCTATATGACCTAAACGTAAATGTCATAGATAAGTTTGATCATCATTATCAATCTCTTTTCTTTTGAGGTTTCTAGGTTTAGCTACATTGAAAAGTTCACTGTTTAGTGAGATTTGTGTATTTGGTCTTAAAACATAAAGCCCTTGTTCCATGGTAGCAACACATATTTGAAATTCATTACGAGAAATTGAACAATTAGAACTCGAAAAATTCAATATATAAGATTGTGTTTGCAAACATGAGACACTAATCAAGTTTCTACTAAAGTTTGGAATAAATAAAATATTTTCTAAAATTAAAAATCTTTGTTGAAACTTGATGCGGGCTTTTCCTCTAGCTTTGACCGACACTAACTCGCCATTCAGTGACGGATCCAGAATTTTTATTTTGTGGGGGCTTATTTATCAATGAAAAATATTTATACATATATTATAATCACTTTTATTATATTTATTTAATTTTGTGGGGGCTTTTCTACTATTTTAACCTATAATTATCAAATTAAAAAAATTACATTTAAATTTTTAAAAGATAATATTTTTGTTAGTGGGGGCTATAGCCCCCACATTGATACATGTGCGTCCGTCACTGTCGCATTACCAACTTTAAGCTTTAACTCTCCTAGAAGTAGATTTTCCCAAGTTTCAAGCAGCTGCAGTGAAGAACATACATGGTTAGTAGACTCAGAATCAACAATCCAAACGGATTTTTCGTTCTCTAAAACACATGATTCAAAGACAAAAGCATTACCTTCGTTTGAATTGTTTAGAAGCCAGGGACATCGTTCTTCTTGATGTCCCTTTTCATTACAATTTGAACATAGAAGATTATGTCTGATAATTGTACTTGAAGAAGCAGCTTTGCTAGAGCCTTCATGCTTAATCCTTTTCCTCTGATTATGAATTGCAAACCCAGGGGGACCTATTGCAATCAGATTCCATTCATGGGCTCGTAATTTTGCTTCGAGCTTGTCCATGTCGGAGGAGTTGAAATTGTTGATCATGTAAGAGACAACAAATTCATTATACTCTGGAGGAAGACTATTAAGAATGAATTGGACCCATTGTTCTCTTGATAAATCAATCCCTAGTAGATTTGCCTTTTGGAACTTCAGATTCATCATCAACAAGTGCGAGTTTATGCAACTACCAGGATGCATTTTCACACTATAGAGTTCTTTTGCTAAGATATTAACTAGGAGAGGATCGGGGTGAGGGTAATTCATAATGGCACTACAACACATCAATAAAACAGAAGTAAGGTTTTGGTTCATAAATTCATACACATGTTCATAAAATAACAAATAATCCCATACGTTATAAATATACTAAATCTAACATAGTTTATTTTCCAAGGTTTTTCAACAAACTGATACAGTGTCGCGTTTAGGTGAGAGTCAAAGCATCATCCATTGAATAGAGTTGTCAACTCATCTAAAATGATAATCATTCTAACAACCTTTTATTCGATCAAGATTTGAATTCAGCGTTGTCTTGTTTAGGCAAGAGTCAAGACAATTCTATCTTATGAGCTTCCACCATTGTTTCATAAATTACAAGTCAAATATGGTCGCCACCATTAGGGTGATCCATACCATATAAAACACTTACAAACTACTTATCTTTCGAGATTCAACGGTGGGAAATTGCTAATGAACGTTCCTCCATTAGGGAGGATTACGCACTAAAACAAACGCTTTGTAAAACCAACAATGGAGATCGAATGTCTCTTGATTAAAGCTCATTATTTTAAAAATATGTATTTTGTATATTCTTTTATTCCATATTATAATAATGAAAAATTACAAATTAAAGTTGGTTTAAATAAAAAATCAACTTTAATTAATTTTCAATTATTATTTAAATTCGAAAAATAAATTCGAATAAATATGGAACAAATTTGAAAATATCTTGTTTAAGTTGTTTTAGAAGAATCTAAAAATCAACTTAAATATCTTTCAAATTGGACTTAATTAAATTAAAATTAAGTTGTAACCACTTAATTTGAAAATATTCCATTTTAAGTTGATATTTGAAAAAATACCAGCTTAAAAAATATCTAAAGAATCTTAATAACCAATGCCTAAAATTCCTCAACTTAATTTTGAAATTTTAAATCCAAAAGATATTCAGATTTAAGCTGATTAGTTATAGATAACTAAATATCAACTTAAATAGGAATATTTAATGAAAAATTTAAATTAAGCTTCAGAAAGAATCTAGATGGTTATAATTCTATATTTAATTAAATACAAAAAAATACATATAGTTTAGCTTAGAATATAAAATTCTTTAAACTATGGTTTTCTTAAATTAATTTCAAAATAAATAAAATTAATTATGTTGCTAATCAATTTTTATTAGGTTAAACTAATTTAATTAACCTAGTACAGTTATTCAAATCAGGAAAATGAGCCTTCACAATTGGGGTGGTTCATGTGAGGGGGTACCCACTTCTATGGGTCCCAATTCTCACACAAGGCCCAAAAGAGAGGAATTTAACCTTAAAATGAACAACTGTTATTAATTGAATAGGCCCAAAACTAAATGGGCCTAAATAAAATCTATCAAGAACTATGATATTTTACTTAGCAACAACAACCTATATGCATCTATAATAAAATTAAACACATAGGCTCACACATGCACACAATTTGGATAGATCCTATCATGTTGCTAGGTCATACACAGATGAAAGAAGATTGTAAAATTTACCTGTTACAAATTATTTACTTGACCAAGGGAGCCATGAGTTAAAATCAGATCATTGGATCTGTCAACAAGTTAACCATGACTATTTGCAATCAAGCAATAATAGGTTTTAAAAACTTACAAACAAGCTAAAACACATACTCCTGCAACAAGGTTAGCTGGATAGTTGGATGTAGGATTTATTTAATTTTAAATAAATAATTTCGAAAAATTAATTAAATAAAAAAAATTTATTTTCGAAAAATAATAAAATAAAATAAAATTTAAATATTTCCCAAATTAATAAAATAATATTTAAAATTAAACCTACAATTTTAAAAAAATTAGGTTTCAACTAACCTAAATATCATTTCAAAATTTGCTAACTACTTTTAAAATTTAATGTTATTTTATAAATAAAATTAAAAAAGATAAATAAATATCTTTTTCAGATTTTATGATTTAATTTAAATAAAGAAAATAACAAAATTTAAAAGTTAGCAAAATATCTTACATCTATTTAAAATTACATGATTATAGTTATCTTATTTTAAATTTAAATAAGGTCAAATTATTTAAAAAAATATTTAATTTGAAAAATTTAATATCTGACCTTAAACTTCAAAATAAGATAAGATATAATCAAATTTAAAAATAAGATAGATAATTAAGCAAAAAGATAGATATTTACTATTTTAAAATTCAAATTACACTAATATCATGAATTAAATTAAAAAAATATTAATTAATTTAATTATGATATTTAGAATTGAAATAGGAATAGTAAATGTCTAAATACAAAGCTACACAAAAAATCGGAAGTTAAATCCATGAAATAGCATGAAAAATCGAAGAAAAACGAAAAATTTGCGAGCTGTACGGACAGTATGCCAAGCATACTGCCCGCGCGCGCATTAGGGAGTGCATGGGCGAGGGACGCCGGCGCAGGAGGCTGCATGCAGCCTATTCCGCACGCGGACGCCTGGGATTCAGACAAAATCTTGTCTGCGCGCGTGTGTAGTTGTACGACTCCGATATTTTTTGAAACTTCAAAAAATCATAACTAATTCAAATTAAATCGAAATTGAGTTCTGTAAAAAAGTAAATTGCTTAATTTTTTCCATACTATCCAATAAAAATAATTCCAGAAACAGATATTCAATTATTGTTCACGAAAATTCACAAACATCAATCAATCATCAAACAACACTCAAAACAACATGATACCATCCAAAACATCAGACAATCGTTTTAAGTCCAAATTTCTTGCAAGCAAATCAATTACCATGGCTCTGAGGCCAGTTGTTGAAAATTATTTTACCAGGATCTTAGATCTACTCACAAGTATGTTGATTAACACCCTAAATATGAACTTTCTAAAACGATGAAATAAACACATATAAAGTTTAGTAAACCTGACATTGGGTGCAGCGGAATAATATGACTCCTTCCGTTCAGATCTTTAACCCTTGTATCCTTTCTGTCGCAGAGTATTATCAAGATCTGAACCTGAATCTCTTTCTCTGATTCTTTAGTGTTGAAACTCCTTCTTGCTGAAAGTATTTCTTCACGATCTTCCTCACTATGATTGAGGTATCACTTGCTGTGTGTGGGCACTACTCTAATCACTAAGTATTTTGAAATCTTAAGGAAGAAGAGAGAGAGAGAGTGGGCGGCCAGGTATAGAGAGAGAGGCTCAAGTTTTTCTGAATGAAAAGTGTAATTTTCCTGAAGCCTTCACTATCTATTTATAGCATTCCACTAGGGTTAGGTTTGAATTATTTGGCATTAAAATAATTAAAATATCAGAGGATAATTCCTAGAAAAGTGGCCGGCCATGGCAGTATGGATTTGGGCCTCACTTTTTGCAATTTTGCAGTTTTATCACTTTTGCATCTGATTTTCTCAAAAACGCCAATTTTTAAATTCAACCATTTAAATGCCAATTCTAACTATTTAATAACTATAAATAATTATTAAATAACATTATCATTTATCATATTTATTAATTGAACCGTACAAAGTATCATAATTAACAAATATGCCCATAAAACTCTTTCTTTACAATTTCGCCCTTACTTAGTGAAAAATTCACAAATAGACATAGTCTAATTTGAGAATTATAATTGATTAATCAAAACCAATTATACGAGTCTTACAAGCAATATTATCTCAACTAGTGGGGGGACCATGGGTCTATATAACCGAGCTTCCAATAAGCAGATCAAGAATTTATAACCTAAATTCACTGACTTATTAATTCTTCGTTGAATCCACGCATAGAACTTAGAATTGCACTCTCAGTATATAGAATGCTCTATATGTTCCACCATATAGACACATCATTAGTTATCCATTGTTATAATCCTAATTTGATCAATGATCCTCTATATGAATGATCTACACTGTAAAGGGATTAGATTACCGTTACACCCTACTATGTATTTTATCCTTAAAATACTTGACCCCGTATAAATGATATTTCAGCTTATGTGAAATGAGTACTCCACCATTTATTTTCGTTTGGTCAAGCTCAAAGGAGATCATCCTTTACTTACTATTCGCCAGATAGAAGCTATAGATTCCATGTTTATGTTAGCGCTCCCACTCAATTGTACTACCGTGTTCCCAAAATGTACGTATCACCTTGACCTAAAAGTAGGCTTAACTAACAAATCAAAGAACACGAATAGCCTCTTGAGATTGAGCCTAATCATAACACGATTAAGATCATTTGATCTAGGATCAACTAGGCGATATTGACTTGAATAGATATTACGGTAAGTTTAATAAATCTAAGTCAAAGTTCAATATCGGTCCCTTCCGATGCATACTCCATGCACCCAACCTGAGCTTTACTTTAACCAATGTTCTGGAAAGAGCATAGCATTTCTCCAAATGCAAGTAAACTCTTGTTGTAGATTATCATATCAGTAAAACCCTGTGTCTGATAAATCTAGGAAGCTTTATTCACATAGTCATGTTTACTTTCCAAAGTGTTAACCACACAATAAACAGGATCAAATATGTGAAAAGGGTTTCAGATGAATTTATAAATCAAATAGACAAAACATACACAAATGAATGAAAAATACTTCTGTTTCTTTATTGATATTGAGTAAAATAGATTACATTGAAATGGAGTTTTATTTAGGGCATAAAACCCAACAGTAAGACCCTCCTCAAGGCCTCCACCTCAGCGTGCCCCCGAGTGTACTCGTCAAGGGCGTAATTATATTTGGCTATCCAAAGATTTTGCCTCTCCTCATCTCCCGGGATTGGAGTCAACACAATGCCATGAGGCACTGTATACTCCTCCGCCTCGGAGGGGATCCCGGAGTCATGACTCGGGGCTGGAGTGTCCACCCTCCGCGGGTGTTTAGAAGACTCCTCAGCTACCATCTTGCCTTTGCGCTTGCGCACGAGAGCAACCTCTTGCTCTTCTTCACCTTCTTCAACTTCCTCAGGAAGTACCCCTTGCTCTTCTTCACCTTCTTCAGCTTCCTCAAGAAGTACCTCCTCCTCGTCCACTTAGTCAATAGTGTTCGGAGGGGCACTGGAAAAAGCTTTCCCTGGGGTGACCAACTGGGAGGAAGTAGGAGGAGGGGAAACATCAAGACTGTGGGCTCCAACAAGGGTGGCCAAGATCGCATCCATGGGATCGGCTGCTGCAACAAGAAAAAAGAGTCAAGTGTTAGAATATCTGTGAAAGCAGCGTACACTTAAAAAACAATCAAGCTAGCCCCACCCTGACTCTCTAATTTGGCCCTAGCAAAGTCCCGAATCTTAGCACTAGCTGCATCATCCCCGAGATAGCTGTCCGAGGGACGAAACCAGCTAGAAGACAGATAGGCTGAAAAATCCAAGGGAACGGGCACCGAAGGTCCAGAACCCATCTGGGACCGGCCTAAATAATCGCCTAAATGAGAGAAGTAATACTCCTTTGCATGATCCCCCCACCGAGTGGAGGGCATCCTAAACCTATGAAGACGTTCATCGAACCCTATAGGCCTAAGGCTAGCGTACTCACGAACAGAAGGGACGTAATGTATCATTAAAGGGGACTTACCAGAACCAGAAGTGCTGGCATTGGGAGCCCCCGTATTCTGCACCTGGACCGCAGGCCTTGGTCTGGGGTCCTTCTCTCCACCGGGCTCCAGATACGAAGGGGCCTTTCGGCGGCCGCCTGGGCCTTATTATAAGCCTGCTCCTGGGCCTTCTGGAAGAGGTACTTCTGGTACTTATCTTCCGCAGTGGCAATGATGTCCTCCCGGAGTACCTTTTCTGCGGCCGGAACCCTTACGTTCGGGCAGATGACCTTGGAAAGGTTGGAGTCATCCACCGACTGATGCCCCTGGATCAGCTTGGCCTTCCGGCAGTTCTCCGTCGTGACCAACTCCCCGACGTCAAGGGCCTTCTTATCATATGTGGCGAAGGTCTTGGCTCGTTGAAGAAAAAGCTGAGTAGGTTCAGTCCGCGCGTAAGGAGGGATCCTAACACACTCTGTGAGAAGCTCTGGATGTTCCACAGCCTGGAACCCGGAGGAGAAGAAGAAGCGATGACGATACTCCTTTTCGTGTTTTTGCTGGTTGAAAGGGACCGGGCCCTCATTCAAAGGATGGGCTCGGAAACCGTAAAAGCCGTCCTTAAGTTTGTCTCCCTTTTTAGGGACGGAAACAAGTTCATAAAAATACAAAATCTCTGCCAGACTGGGAGAGCCCCAGCCCCGGGCAGAGTAAAAGATAAATAAGCCTGAAAGCAGGCGGTAAGCTTGAGGAATGAGTTGGTATGGCGCAAGGCCGACAAATACAAGAAAATTAATAAAGTAGTCCTGAAGGGGAAGCATGGCCCCGGTCATCAAGTGCATTTGGCTCCAAGCTCCGAAGCATCCGTAATTGTGATTAGGCGTCTCCGCGTCCTGGGGCAGCTGGTGGTAAGTCCCGGAGGTCGCGGGCTTGATGCCTGCCACAACCACAATGTGCTCCAGCTGGTGGGGGCAGGTAAGGGTAGAGTGAAGCTCGACCGCTTCCCACCCCTTAGCACGGGGCTTATACCCTTCCTGGGCCACTGGACCCTTCATAACCTCCTCCAGGGTGGCCAAACGTTTCCATCCTTTCTGTGAAGATTTGGAACCAGATGCAGACATTTGGTTCTGAAAAAGATTGAAAATTCCAGCAGTTAGGCCCCAAACCAAACCCTAAGTCAAAAAAGGGAACGGGGGTCCCCTAACCGCTGGAAAGAGGCCCCCTTCGGACGGTTGTCAACAAGAAAGCCTTAGAAGGTTTCCCTTGACAAAAGTCGGGTGCAAGAATCCCACAGATGGCGACATTACAAATAAGCAAAGAAAAGAAAAAAAAAGGGGGTAAAAATCGAGAAAGATAAAGTCCTCCCTGAGCCCTTGAAGGTCATTACGTAAAGAAAAGATGGGTCCTTGAAAAAATAATACATAGAATAAAAGTAACTCGAACACCAGAAAAGAGGAATCTAACGAATTACACAGAAATTCAAGACGAAAATTCCCAAAAAATTCAAACATCAAACCCAGAAAAAGCAGATGAACAGTAAAGCATGCAATGAGCGCAAACAATAAAGTACGAGATGCGAAAAACTTACATAAAGCTTGAGAACTGGGCATCGTTGTTGATCGACTTTAAAAATTTGACTGACAATGGCGAAGGAAAGTCAGTAAGAAATCTATGGTGTTTGAGGGTTTTCTGGTTCGAGGGTTTCTTTCTCTCTGGAAAACTTGAAATTTTTTTGGTGAAAGTCTGAAAGTAACCAAATGAAGTGAAAATGGTGGCTTTTATAGGCCAAAGTGCATGTGGAAGAGGCGCGATCATCTACCAATCGTGCGGTTGGGAAGGCACACGATTCGAATTCCCAAGATCCAACGGCTGAATTGGTTTGTCATCGAGGCGGTGGAAACGCTTGAGTGTCCGTCTGACACCCATTAATGCGCCGTATCAATTAATGGACAAGAAACGAATCGACGCCTGCAAAAAGTGAATCGCTGCAGTAATGGTGATCATTAAATACACCTTCACGTGCCCGAAGCACGTGCCAGGAAACTGAGGAGCCAACCGGAGGCATCTGAGCAAGCCTTGTTCATTTCACAATTAAACAAGGCTTGGGGGGTAAATGTTGCCCCTAATTTTGCCCAATGTACGTGGACCAACCAGACAAGGACACATGGACACAAAGGTTTTAACACTTAAATTAATAGCTAAGTCTTTGTAAAGAAAGGCATTATTTTGGATATGCCTCCCAGAGAAGGCATGCAAGGTTTTCTATGCTCCCGGAGATCAAGGTGGCATCAAAGCATCTCCGGGAGGTGTCAGGCTTCCTCTGAGCAATCATCTCGCATTTAATGCCGCATGGGAGGAGGCGTGTTGGAACTGCCACACGCAATAAAGTCTGACGACACAACCCCCGATCTGTACCTACAAGGCGATGACTAATAAAGTCTAATGACGGCTACTCTGTGAAGAATCACGCTAGTCAAAAGAAAATAAGGACAGCCCTCATAAAATCCCTACAGCACCTAGGGATTTGACCATGCATTACCCATGGTATATTTATTGGGAATACACAACTTTATTGATAGTTACAGAAATACATGTACTATAATTCTGGGGATCGCCCCACAGAAACACTATAAATACCCCTTCAAAGCTCATTAATGGGGGTCGAGAATTCTGGGTTGCATAAGTGCAAGAAGAGTAAATACTCACCAAGAACATTCTCTGTATTAAATACAATCATAAATATACAGACTCGTGGACTAAGGCTCATTAACGCCCCAACCACGTAAAAATCTCTCTCTTAATTTCTTACAGCTCTCTAAACTCTTATTATTTTATTGGTTGCCGAAAACCTCGGTCAACAAGAATCATTGATCATATTAGGATTATAACAATGGATAACTAATGACGTATATGTTGGGTTTTATGCACTAAATACAACTCATTTCAATATAATCAAATTTACTTATTAATAAAGATTAGAAATAACATTTTATGTTGCATGGTTCACATGATTTATTTCATGATTATATATATAATGTATGAATTCTATTTAAGTCCAGAACATATGAATTTGTTAATGATTATAGTGTTGTCAGCACAGTGGAATATAATCTTAATTATATGTTTGAAAGTTTATTCCCTGATTTGTCAGTTCACCGGATTTAGACTGACATTATAATCAGCGATAGGTATTCTTACACCTTGGATAAGTGTTATGTCCTTTCCAGGGCATTGGCAAAATTTACCAGTATCGGATGTATGGAGTATACATCGGAAGGGACCGATATTAAACTTTGATTAGATTTGTTGAAATTTACTGTAATATCTATTCAATTCAATATCACCCGTTGATCCTAGATCAAATGATCTTAATCCTGATATGTTTAGGTTCGATCTCAAGAGTATTATACATGTTCTTTGATTTGTTAGTTAAGTCTACTTTTGGGTCAGGGTGATACGTACGTTTTGGGAACATGATAGTATAATTGAGTGGGAGCGCTAACATAAATATGGAGTCTATAACTTCTATAGGAATTTAGAAGTGAAACGATGATATCCTTCGAGCTTGGCTAAACAGAGATAAATGGTGGAGATCTCATTTCACTTCGCTGAAATATCATTTATACGGAGCTAAGTGTTTTAAGGATAAAATACATTGAAGGTGTAACGGTAACTTAGTGCCTATTCAATGTAGATCATCTATTAGAGGGTCATTGATCAAATTAGGATTATAACAATGGATAACTAATGACGTATCTATATCGTGAAACATATAGAGCGTTCTATATACTGAGAGTGCAATTCTAAGTTCTATGCTTGAATTCAACGAAGAATTAATAAGTCAGTGAGTTTAAGATATAAATTCTTGATTTGCTTATTGGAAGCTCGGATATATAGACCCATGGTCCCCATACTAGTTGAGACCATACTACTTGTAAGACTCAGTTAATTGATTTTGATTAATCAATTATAATTCTAAAGTTAGACTATGTCTACTTTGTGAATTTTCACTAAGCAAGGACAAAATTGTAAAGAAAAGAGATTCTAGGTTTATTTATTAATTAAGAGACTTTATATGTCTAATTAATAAATATATTAAATGACAATATTATTTAATAATTAACTTTTTAGTTATTAAATAATAAGAATTGGCATTTAAATGGTTGAATTTGAAAATTGGCGTTTTTGAGAAAATGAGATGCAGAAATGATAAAACAGCAAAATTGCATAAGTGAAGCCCATTATCCAAAGCCCAGGCCGGCCACTATTGTAGGCTTTTATCATTTATTTTTTCATTATTTTAATGCCAAATAATTCTAACTTAAACTTAGGTGGTTACCTATAAATAGATAGTGATGGCTCTCATTCACACTTAACTTTGTCAGATGAAATTGAGCCTCCTATTCTCTATAGCCGAAACCACTTCCCTCTTCTTCTCTTCTTTATTTTCGAAAACCTTGAGTGAATGAGTGAGTGCCCACACACATCAAGTGGTATCTCAATCATAGTGTGTAAGACTGTAGGAGAATTCAAAACAACAAGAAGGAGATTCAGCATCAAAGGAAGGAGAGAAAGAGATCCAGGTTCAGATCTTGGTGATGCTCTGCTACAGAAAGGAATCAAGGGCTAGAGATCTGAACGGAAGGAGTCCTTATATTCCGCTGCACCCAATGTAAGGTTTCTTAAACTCTTATGTGTTTATTTCATTGTTTTAGAATTCATATTAGGATGTTAATGAAACATACTTGTTAGTAAATCTAGATCCTGGTAAAATATATTCAACAGCATCTATATCGTGGAACATATAGAGCGTTCTATATGACTGAGAGTGCAATTTCATGTTCTAAGAGTGGATTCAATAAGGAATTAATAAGTTAGGGAATTTACTTGGTAAATTCGGTTTCGACTTATTGGAAGCTCGATTATATAGACCCATGGTCCCCATACTAGTTGAGACCATACTGCTTGTAAGACTCAGTAATTAATTTTGATTAATCAATTATAATTCTAAAGATAGACTATGTCTACTCTATGAATTTTCACTAAGCAAGGGCGAAATTGTAAAGAAAATAGATTCTAGGTTTATTTATTAATTAAGATATTTTATATGTCTAAATTAATAAATATATTAAATGACAATATTATTTAATAATTATTTTTAAGTTATTAAATAATTAGAATTGTCATTTGAATGGTTAAATTGGAAAATTGGTATTTTTGAGAAAATGGGAATGAAAAATAACAAAATGGGAAAGTTACAAAGTGAGGCCCAATTTCCATATATGGGCCGCCCACTATGCAAGAGGTTTACCATTTTATTTTTTCCATTATTTTAATGCCACACAATTCTAACCTAAACCTAGAGGGCATTCTATAAATAGAAAGTGTTGGCTTCAGGAAACTCATAACTTTGCACATTGTTTCCTTCAGAGAAAAGCCAAGCCGCCCCTTATCTCTCTTTTCTTCTCTAAATTTCGAAATCCCTTGAGTGAATGAGTAGTGCCCACACACATATAGTGGTACCTCAATCATAGTATGTAAGACTGTGGAAAATCAGCATCAAAGAAAGAGAGAAAGAGATCCAGATTCAGATCTTGATAATGCTCTGCTACAAAAAGGAATCAAGGGCTAGAGATCTGAATGGAAGGAGTCATTATATTCTGCTGCACCCAATGTAAAGTTTCTTAAACTCTTATGTGTTTATTTTCATTGTTTTAGAATTCATATTAGGATGTTAATAAAATATACTTGGTAGTAAATCTAGATCCTGGTAAAATATTTCCAACAACTGGCACCAGAGCCATGGTAATAATTTACTTTCATGTAATATGAATTAAAACGATGTTTTATATGTTTTGTGTTGATTTGGATGGTTTCATGTTGATTTATGTGCTTATGTGATGAATGTTTGTTTTGTACAGAACCTTTTTCCATGAAAAATATTTTTTCTATTTTTTAAAATATTTTATTTGGATTCCTTGTGAAAAATTAAGTAATTTTTTTATTTACGGAACTCGATTCCGATAAAAATTGAAAAAGTTATGAATTTTAGAAAATTGACATTCAAGGCTGTCGAGTGGGTGCATCAATTGCGAATTTTGTAGTTTTTCCCCCCAAAAATCCAATTTTTTATGTGATTGTTTCCCAAAATCCGATATTTCCAATTTTAGATTTTTCTAATTTGAAATATTTCAAATTTTAAATATTTCCAAATTGAAATATTTTTTTTTTTAAATATTTCCATTTTGGAATATTTCCAATTTTAAACATTTCCTATTATGGTAAGATTTAAAAATTTGTTAACTTCTTTAATATTTATATATTATTTAATTATAAGATTAGATATTTTGATATTTAACATATTTTAAATTAAAAGATAACTCTGTCTTTTTTATTTAAAATATTATATTAAAATTATCTTATATGACAAATTAAATAATTAATAAATTTGAAATTAACATAGATATTTTTTATAAATACACTTACCATAATATTTTCAAATTCAAAATTTGTTATTTTGTTAAATATTTAATTATTTATAAATTATAAGTTTAAAAATGATATTTTTCTATATATATCATTTTTTTCCTTATTGGAAATTTATAAATCATATCTTGAATATTTAAATAACTTAGATATTTTGTAGAAATTTGAATATTGCTTAATTTGAGATATTTTGACATATAATTATGGTAATTATTATTTATTTATTATTTTATTCCTAAAATAATAATTATCTAACCAAATCTATTTTAAAATTGGTTTATTTTAATTTCATTAAATTATAAGATTTGAAAGTGATATTGAAGATTCTTTCTTTCAAATCATTGATCTTATTAGATATTTAATTTAATTTGATTCAAATAAACCTAGATATTTTAAAATTAGTTTATAATTTTTTGAGATTTTTGAGGTTTGTTTTTGATAACCCTAAATTTTTCAAAATTTAGTTGGTCAGTTTAAGAATAATAATTTAATTATATTAATATCTTATTTCACATCTGTTACATGGACAATGTTTGTTTATTTATTTATATTGTTTATTCAATTTTTTTTAACAAACCTATTATTTATTTGATCTAAATTGCTATGATTAACTTGTTGATAGATCCAATGATCTGATTTTAATCATAGTCCAATTGTCAATAGATCTTATAAATAATTTGTAACAGGTAATTTTTGTACTTCTTTCATCTGTGTAAACCTAGTAACATGATATGGCCCATCCAAATCAT